>NC_058405.1:108050503-108235503 GCF_002201575.2 Neomonachus schauinslandi
ATCTATCTATCTATCTATCTATCTATCTATCTATCTATCTATCTATCTATCATCTATCTACCTCTATGCCATCAGCAGAACAGCTCTGTGTATTAGGAATCTAGCTGTTTCTATCTCTTATCCCTTCTTCATGCAGCTTCATGTTTGAAACCCTTAAACTAGATGACTAGGGAATAAACAATAAAACAGTTTTGCCTTCTATGCCCCCTTCCTTGACTTTCTGTGGCATAAAATTTCCGGTATATTTTCCTACTCACAGGATGCACCCATTCTCATGGCCTGATACTCTAATCAAATAATCAGATATCACTGTCAAGACTATGACCCTTTTAAGGAAATCTCTTTCCTCTCCCATGTCTGAAGTTTGTGTTGGCTCAGATTCTCTCCTCATTTTGGTACAGCTCCACAGCATTTCACAGTACACATGACTGTTTATGGTTTGAGGCTATGGCTATTTTTGTTTTATTGACCACTGAGGGCTTTTGCTTCTTGTGTTGTTGTAGCTCCCCATTTTTCAGTCTTTATTGTTTTTGGTATGTTTTCAAGACACTCAATTCAGATGCTTTTTAAAGGAAATAACCTAGGACCCCAGCTCCTCTGGACTTCTGAAGTTTGTGTCATTTTGTTTTGATCTTACTTCAAATACTCCTGAAAAAACTTTTCCTTTCTAATGAATTAATTTAAACAACTCAAATATATTACAGACAGTCCCCAACTTACAGTCGATGGTTCCACTTACAATTTTTTGACTTTACAATGGTGCAAAAGCGATATGCATTTAGTAGAGATCGTACTTTGAATTTTGAATTTTGTTCTTTTCCAGGCTAGCAATGTGCTGTATGATATTCTTTCTTGATGTAGGGCAGCAGTGGTGAGCTGCCACTCCCAGTCAGCTATTCGATCATGAGGGTAAACGACCAATACACTTACAACCATTCTGTGCCCATAAAATAAGGCTGTTTATCACTTTCAGTACAGTATTCAATAAACTACAGGAGATATTCATCACGTTATTATGAAATAGGTTTTGTGTTAGTTGAGTTTGCCCAACTGCAGGCTAATGCAAGTATTCTGAGCATGTTTAAGTTAGGCTAGGCTAAGCTATGATGTTTGGTGGGTTAGATTTATTAGATGGGTTAACCCATCATGAGTGGAGGAAGATCTGTACTCTTTTAATTTCCTTTTTGCTTTAGTTGACTTTATCCTTCCCAAAATGAAGGATAAAACCTTTTCTTTCATCTTCCCTTTTATAACAGTTTTGAGAAAGCCAGTGCCTCCATCAGAACTGAATGGAGACATATGAACACCCATGGTGGGCTAATAACTTTGCCCGCTGATCAAACTTATTATTTGACCTCTAGAGCAAGCCAACAATTTGTCACTTCATTAAACTGCTATAAATATTTATTAAACATATTTTTAGAGACAAACTCAAGTATCGGGTAATGGAAGAGCAAAAAAGAAGTCTACTATTTTCAGCACTTCCACTTGCAAACCCCACTCAACAAATCACCTTCCTTCACCTGTACTCACCCTCCTTAGAAGACTGTTGAGGGGCGCTGGGTGGCTCAGTCAGTTAAGCGTCTGCCTTCAGCTCAGGTCATGATCTCAGGGTCCTGAGATCAAGCCCCACATCGGGCTCCCTGCTCAGCGGGAAGCCTGCTTCTCCTACTCACTCTCCCTCTGTGCTCGCTTGCTCTCTCTCTCTCAAATAAATAAATAAAAGTCTTAAAAAAGAAAAAGAAGACTATTGAATGATATCTTGTTTTTACTTAAGCGTCACCACTTATGATTTTAGCTCCTCTCTTCCTTCTGAAACAGCATATCAAAGAACCATATGTAATTCTCCTAAGACAAGTTCTAGTAAAATAAATTCTCCCTGTTCATTATATTGTAAGGGATGTTTTAAAGTCCCCTTTGGACAAATGCTCTAGGACACCAATAGTACCCACTGGTCAGCCTCTCCATTTGGCTCTCTACCCTTTATCACATTCTAGAGCAGTCATCTCAATTGCTCTAAGTACTTATGTTTTCAAATAATTTACCTTTTTCTAAATAAATTGGATGAAAGTCAAGATTTCTATAAGAAAGTCACATTCCATCGCACCCCAGTTTGCTTTTATGGGCAGAAGAGAAAGACAGAGATTTCTAGCCAGATAGATTAGGCACCCTATCAGAAATTCTCCCACAAATCAACTACACTGTGTTGAGCAATAAATGATTCTGGAACCTGCTCTTTTCTACCGAGTTTAATTCATCTGCTTCCTGGTTTGGACAAGTTCTCGATGCTCTTTGACTTATATTCATTCACCCCCCCCAACAATCTGTCTTCTTCTATGGCCTTTTCTACCTACGTTCTGATTCATGACACTGAGTCAAGACTTTAAAAAGGCCTTAATGGTCCCTTTTTCTGGTTTCTCTTCATTTCACCTATTGAACTAGACTTGAAAAAGTTCACCTCTGGGCCCTTTCCTCTACCCACTCCTTCCTCAGAGAACTTGCAGTTTAAATGTCACTTGCACTCAAATTATTCTCAAACCTACATTCTATCATTTAGTTTCTGTCTTTCAACATATCATTAGAAGTGTGATTTTCATTGCCTGCAAATATATCCCCACTTCAGTGGTCACTAATGACTGGAATAATAGAGCAGCTTAATCTCTGTTCCAAGAAATCCACTTCTGTGTACACTCCACTGTCTACAAAAGTTGACTGCTCTTACTATCCTAAGATGACAACTTTGAGTCATTCCCAATATTTGCTTTGTGACTATCTCAACCATTACAGCTTTAACATTTCTTGAACATTTATTATGTACCAGGCATGCCATGGCATGTTTTACATATATTATTTAATAATCACAGAACACTAAGTGTTGGATGTTATCACCTCAGTTGTGCCAATAAGGAAGCTGAAGCTTAGTGAGGTTAGTTTGTGCAAGGGCCACAGCTCATATGTGACAGAGCCAGGATTCGAACCTGGGACTGATTGAATCTAAAGTCAATGTGTTCTCAGTCACTGTGTCTTAAATTCTGTCTCCATAGGTCTAGTGTGGGTTTCTTGAATCTGCAGTCACTTTCCTTTCAACAAACATAAATTGAATGGTCATTATATCCCAGGCATAAGGCAACAAAATAAAAAGATGAATAAGATGTGGTCTTTGTCCAGAGGACTTTGGGAGCTAGTGAAAAACAGGCACTAAAGTTCTGGGAGAGGGGCATTTTTTGTTTTTTTCCTGAGTTGGTGAGTATTACTGTTGCTATTTCAAACATTAATTTGTGGTAGTTAATACATATGTCTTTTCTCTCCCTTGACATAGTACCTGTTGCAGATGATAATCTCATTTGGGGAATATAAGTTTTCACTTTGTAATTTATGTTCTACTCATGAGCTATTTGTTCATAAAAATGAAGCATCCAACCCAGGGCTTTGTTCTCCTAGTGATGACTTATCTGAGGTTGGGATATTGTGTATATTCAGGAGCTGGAAAAAAAAATTCTTATAAATTTCCAAAAGTAACCATTTGGTACACCGCATTTGCCTCACTGTGCACAATTACTTTATTAACTATATTTGCTATAGATCTTTCCTACCAACTTCTACTCCATCCAGAGGATCCTCTTCCACAATCCACTTGACTTTGCTTTCCAGTTTTCAATAAAGTTTCCAAAATACATTCATTAAGTCCCAAAATTAGATTGTAACAATCAGCACATTTAATTTCTAGGCACAAAATAATGTGTGCTTGAAAACGTGGGTTCTGGAATCACAGTGCCTTGGGATAAATTTGAGCTTTACTGTGTAAAAGTGGCACAGCTTTGAATAGATGAAAACTTGTCAGGACTCTGCTTCCTCCAAACTATAAAGTAAAGTTAATAATACTTGCTACTCCAGGAAGTTCTGCTATAAAAGGCAAATGAGGTAAATGGTTATTATTATTTTTATTATTATTCTGCAAGTGTTAGTGAGATAAAATTTGTTATAACTATTTTGGAAAGGATTTGTGTTTGAAGAAACTTCCTTTTACCACCTTACTTCGCCCAAATAAAGCAGTACAGTGCATCTGTCCATTTCAAATGTTATTCATTGTTATATATTTCCTGGATGATATGCTCGTTCTGAATGATAATCAAATACCATTCAATAATTTCCTCTTCTAATTTTTTTTCTAAATCCTAGTGTATCCTAAGATCATACATGAAAAGATTTTTTAATAAATAATTCATTTTTTTAAAAAAATTTAAAATAATTCATTTTTTTAAATAATGATAATATCATTTATTTTTTTTCCTTTATTTTTCCAGATATTTATTACTTGGTGTGTGTTTAACTTCACAACTTAGTAAAAAATTATAGTATCATTTTGGAAAATCTCCAGTCAGACTCTGATCTTTGCCTATGATGTATCTGGTTTTATTTAACTGAAATGGGGGAATTGAATACTTTTAGATTTTTCTGCTATTCTTAGTTGACTATTTGACTTTCGTTGTGTCATTCTGTAAGAAACCTTGACAAGTTAAATTTATCCACACAGAAACCTGTAGTTAGGAGACCTGCGAGACAACTATAATTTCCTTCCCATTAGTTTCAATGAATTCCATGCACGTGAGAGAGAACACGGAGAGTGGGGTCTGGAGCCCCGCACCTCCCGTTGTGCAGGTATATTGAGGAGAGATATAGTCCAGGTCTCCTTAACATTGTTCCTCAGCCACACATTACCCTTAATCCTCCTTTGAGCAAATACAGACTAGAGCAGCCATGCCAAGAATTGGAGACTTAACTCTTTGAACACAATAGGCCTATGGACATGTAGCTTACTCTTTGCACAAAATCTGTGAAATGGTTAATATACAAATGTGTCTATTGTAGCCAATGTGAACCAGAAGAATTAAGCCATAGCCAGCATTTATTTAAGCATCATTTTTGCCATCTGGATTCTTTTGTGGGGAAAGACGTACTTGAGGGGAATTGGTCACAAAGGTGATTTGACTTTCCTCCCTATTTATATGTTAATCATCCTTAAGGCGCCAATGTTCAAAGTTCCATAAAGAAGCATTTTTTTTTTTTTTTTTTTTTTTGCTTTTCTTACTGTGCCTCTAGACTTTAGGTAGCAGGGAGATCTTGAAGAGGATGTGGGAAGTATATCAAACATTTCTGTGGAAAAAGTACATTGGCCTACATATATGTAAAAATCAACCGAACAATTTAACCCAGGTAAAAAAATCATGCAACCCAGTCACTCAGAGAGGGCCAATTCACCTCTAGTCATTGGCCTCTTTCCTAAATTATGAGCCATAAGATACGGCAAATTACTTGGAGTTCAGCGATCAAATTCAATATCTTATTGACCACATAGGATCAGCTGTTTTAGGTCCTGTTTCAATCCATTCCTCAGCATTGAAGCAGAAAACAAAATTATGACTAGAGCCCAGAAATCATACTTTCTAGGCTCCTGTGACCTATGGAAAAGTAGAATAATTCAAAAGCAATAGGGAGCTTCTATCACACAAATGTTTTGAAGATTAAAACTTGAGAAGATTGGCATTCACATCTGGGAATTATAAATTTCATTCTGATGTGAGAATAAAAAGCTTTTACATTAGTATGGCTTAATTTATTTTATTGCTATGTTTATAGGACTTAGAACCAGTGGTTATTTTATGATTATTGTAAGATCATGTAATTTTGATCTCATGTGAGAGCTCTTTAATAATACCGTATTAATTAAATCTCTTATCTGAATCAAGGGTTTAAAAGGTGTAGTAGGCAATGAGGCAAAGTTTGTGGGATCCCTAGCCACAGAATATATTATTTTAAGGTATATTGAGATAAAGTTATTTATTTGAGTACTAACTCCTGGAACATATAAAAGAAATACCCACAACTAAAACTCGTTTAGACCAACGATAAAGTTAATAGATCAACAAATGCAAAATAATAGAATTCATACAAAATATCTCTGTACTATTTACGTACACACTAAAAGAATGACTGGAGTGGAAATGAAAATCACTAGTATATAATTCTAAATCTTCACCCCTGATAGTCTTAATTAGAAATTGATATCTTATTTAACTCTTGAGCAAGAATGTGTGGTGTTTAAAAATTAAGAGGAAGTTATGAAGTCAGAAGGTAAATGTCAAGATATATGTGTGTGTGTGTGCATGTGTATGCGTGTGTGGATATATTAATATCATCATTAAAAGGAGGACAAAAGAGCCTTTAAAGTTTCCATTATCCATTATGTCAGGTAGCAAATATCTTCTCCATGTAACTCCAGACATTAAATCTGTCGAGAGGAATGCTGTAAAATAAATGTCTGGGATACCTTCATAAACAAAAATCTTATTTCCATAATTCATACAGCTGGCTGGCATTTATTGGCACGTCAGGTGCAATGGGGACATTTCAGGAACATTAACATGTACAGCATCATTTGTCAACAAAGCAACAATGTAAGCAAATCGTTCAGAACTCATACAGATTTACAGCTTTCTCAGCCAGCTGCTAATTACGGTGTGCTAGGCCTATTTGGTATGGTCTTTTTATTGGAAAATGACAAAGGGGTTATAGTGTCCCAGTTTGGAATATAGATGTGGCTTTTAGTAATAATATGAGTGTAGCTTGGAGTTGCGATCCAGTGTTGCTGGTCTTATAATTGATCTGCTTTGATGGATGAAGGACAAAGAGAAATTCACAGCCTATTTCCTTTCTGATGTAACCTCTAAAACAAAGGAAAAATAGGAAAAAAAAATCAAAAATCGTATCACAGCAGTTCTTAACTTTTTTCCCCTATTGAACAGGACACATAGTATTTACCTCTTGAAGAAGATCTGATGCGTTGATTGCTGATGGAACAAATGTTACAGGAGCCTGAACATTTCACTTCCTAGGTTGTGCTTTGAACAGTCAGGAAGCCCTTCCATAAATAAGCTTAAATAATGTTAAGGTTATGACATAAGGTGACAAATGTCAACAGCATCAAAGTTAACATCTATAATCACCCCCTGCTTAAGTTGTTCAGTTTTAGGAAAAGACACAACTGTGCAAGCAAATGATGGAGTGTCAAGTCTACCTTCAAATTCCCTGGATTGTGCCAAGATATATTATAATCCATAAAATGAATAGTGGTGCTGCCTTCATGGCCATGATGTAAATCTGTATTTAGAGATATAAATGCATTCTACTCAACCAAAATATAAAAAGTTAAATTGGTAAATACTTATTCAAACATTATTTAGATTTATCCCATCCCCAACCTTATTAAAACCCATTAAATTCCGGAGTGAAAAGATTTGACATTCAGCAAATCCGTTGCTGTCAGAGCAGCTGACTTGACCAGGTATTAAAGTATTTTAAGCTTTGCTGGTACCAGGTCTTCAGAGAAGAAATGTAGTGAAGCATTCCTAGAGCTGGTAATGTCGGGCCAGCAATGGTTGACTGGATTCAATGTGCATTATACTAAATAAGTGTCTTCTCATATTCTTATGAATAAAGATTCTAACTCCCAAAAACAGTTTGTAGATAAATGGAGTCCCTCTATTTTACATAATCCTCCAGTGGATTCTCTTACAGTCTTCTTTTACACATTCGTCACTCTATATATTGATTGTTGGTTTCTAGCTCCTCCACTAGAATAGGATTCCTAAAACTAGAAAACGTACTGTGTTCATTTTTACACCCCTAATGCCTACAGCTGCCTGGAAGATAGTAGATACCAAATTAAAGCTCGTAGAATGAATGAGTGCGTGCACGAATATTGGGGCAGCCCTTGATAAGACTGTGGTGAAGGAGAAATTTGCTTCAACATTTTGCCCACTAGTCCTTCCTTGGCAGTGCCTTCTCTTAAATCCTCTAAAATGTATATTTCCCATACACTCTTGTCTCTTTTTCTAAAACCCACTCTCAAGAAAGTATGTGATGCTCACAAATATCAAGATTAAAAAGAATCATTAAAAATATTGTCTTTTCCAGGGGAATTTATATTCTAACCAAGATTTAGCTCTTAAACAAAGATTGAATCTTAATTTGAGGATTTCAAGCATTACTTTTTACGTACAAAAAGATATTTAACTTGAGGGTAACATTTTGATTTTCTTTAATAAGAGAGACGATCTTAATTTTTGCCTAAGCCTGCTTTGTGCCAAAGGAGGAGGTCGCATTGACTCTACTCTCCAGGATTATATGGCATCCAGATTGTAGCAGGAATTAAACTGCAGTCCCTAGAATGGAAATGTGGGTTTGCTAAAGAAAAACGCTATGGTCTAATTCACATTAAAATGAAATTTTTAAGTTGAGTCAATATGAAGAGAAGGATCTAGATTGCAATATCTCAGCAGAGCCTTTTCAACCTATATTGTCATTTCCTGTGTGAAACAAAACTTTCTACTGAAATTAGAAACAAGCAAGAGGGTTTTTTTTTTAATTTTTTACAGTTTGAAGAATGCTAAAACTTTCAAATCACATCATAACAACCCCAGAAAAATGGGGTTGAGGGAATCAGATCATTTGGAAGAGAGGCACATAATTATTTGAATAAAACCCACTATTTCTAAATGTACCCAAATGCCTAAAATGATTACTTCTGAAAATAAATTACTTACACATAAACTAGCATTTGTGTTAACCCTTACCCAAAACTGTTATTTTCATTTAGAATCATTAAACCAGTGTTTTAGAATATTCTGTATCATCCTTCCAAATAATTTAGGTTGCACTAATTAATGATTCATATATACTTGAGATAGAAGGGGTTGTTTACCTGTTTGTTATGCAAAAAGTCTTCAGAGAAAATACATCCAAAATTCTAGGGACATTTTTAAGCATTCTTAATTATTTTTGGAGGTATCTGTTGGTCTTCACAAAAGTGGTATTCTAACTATAAAACCCTCTTAACTAATCATTAACTCAGACCCTCTAAGGAATTCTACTAACAACCATTTATTATCTTGAATAATACATAAGGATGCTATTTGAAATGATCTCAAAGTTGACTATAATTTTATTTCTCACTAATTTAATCTGACCTCTCCTTTTCTTATCCCTCCCCACTCCTCCCTCCAACCACTATCTTCTCCCCACAGTGATACACATCTGTAAAGCATACTGAAAACATAAATATATGAGATGGAGAAGGATTTTTGAGAATTAATTTACAATTCAGAAAACATGGCAGAATCCATGGTTTCTCTTATCTTATTATCACTGTTAATTTGTTTAAATACCAAATATGATAAAGAGATACAAATATAAAATTGGTATTCTTTTCTAAGAGTTATGTTAAAATTCTAATTTATGGTGTATATTATATATAACACATATAAGCTTATAGATCTTCATACAGGTGCAGATGTAGGTAAAAAGTCTACTTTTAATCCAGTTTATAAGGAAATGCCCTGATGTAGCCTTTCTAGAACACAGCAGGTGGGAACCATCCAGACTAGTGATACCTTAAAATATTAGTCACAAAGCTGACAGGAGGGAGCATTTAATCAGCCCAATAATTCCCTCCTATCTATTGTTCTCTTCTCAAATCTAATTTGAGAGAGAGACACTTTAAAATCAAAAGGTAAATAGTTTAAAAAATGGCACAAAATTGGCACAGAAAGGTGGAGAAAGACATTTGATAAGTAAGTAGCATTTACACGCATGAGAAAATAACATTCAAACTAACAATGCATATCCGTTTTTAAAGATCTATAGCAAAAACAAAACAAATACCTCCCATTTTCAAGCAAACAAATCTGAGAGCTTAATATCAATAGAATCTCTAGAAAAGTTATTATAAGGATGTATTTGAGGAAAAAAGTTAAGTTATCCCAGATCAAATGCCTGAAATGCAAGAAAGGTTTAGCAAAAAACATCTAAACTTGTGGGCGAACCAAAAGAAACTGTATAAAACAAAGAAAAATTTGTGGAGTGTAAAAAAAAAAAAAGTCTAAATAGAGATAAAATCTTGATCAAAAATAGTATATAAACTGGGCAGCAGAGTGCACAAAGGCAAAGACTTTCAAGGTCTTCATTAACTCTGGAGGGATGTAAAGACTTTTGATTGTATTAAGTAAAATACACATGTTAAAATTTCTAGGCCACTGTGTATGTTACACAGCCATCATTAGCTGGAAAATGGCTACAGGGAAAGAGAGTAGGAGCTGGGTTGGATCAGCCACCCAATAGATTGGCCACATCCTATATTTCGTTTATCGCTCTCTGCTTCTTCTGCACAGCACACTTTATTTTTTTTAAGATTTTTATTTTTTTATTTATTTATTTGAGAGAGAGAGTGAGAGCATGAGAGGGGAGCGGTCAGAGGGAGAAGCAGACTCCCTGCTGAGCAGGGAGCCCGATGCGGGACTCGATCCGGGACTCCAGGATCATGACCTGAGCTGAAGGCAGTTGCTTAACCAACTGAGCCACCCAGGCATCCCCACTCCACCTTTTAAAAAGAAGTTTTATTGTATTTTTGTTGAGGATAGAAAGTGTACAACCAGTCTATGGAAGATGGAAATCCTAAGAAATGTAAGACAGGTAGAGGTATATTTCTCATTGCTGAAAAGTGAACTTGATAGTCTTCAAGAGAAAGAGGTCTACGCACTTCCTTTAAAACAAAACAACAGCCAACAGGAACATAAGCAATGTATTCTGGAATAAATGTTAGCAATTAAGAAAAATATGTATTTGTGTATTCACAGAATGCCAAACATCTAGATGCTTCCACTTGGAAGAACAGCAAAAAATCATTTTAATAAACATGGATATTTGAATAGCGGTGTTGCTGCCCGTAGATGATAGCCTATGTAATTTTTCTACCAGCAGAGAACAATGTACTTTGAGAAACGTGCACATCTGTAAGTTCCTATTAATGCACATTTCTTTCAAAAATAAATTTGAGCATGAGCCATTTGAATGTTTCATATTAAGGAGGGAAAAATGATCTTTGTCGTAACAAAAATACAACTTAAAAATTGTCAATCAGAAACAAATAATAAATGATAAAGAAATGACCAGAAAAATAACCTTAGAGACCAGAAGGTATTTTCCATCCAAAAACAAATATCTGATATTTTTGTACAGAATTCATTATATATTTTCAGTCTAACTTATTTTAGGTTCTTTCCATTGCCACTGGTGTACATGGGTCATTTTTCTCTGATTTTTTTGTTTAATTTTCTATTTCTTATCATGTATATCTGCCTCAGTGAGTTTTAAATGGCTAAACTGTTTGCTTAGAATTCAGGTGTTTTTCTTAGCAGATTATTTCAAGCTGAAGCTGGTCCTCTCACATACTGTTGAATTCCAAATGTCCCCTAAAACATAACCATGAAAGTAATTTCTTTCCTATCCTCATCAACACTTCAGATAGTTAATAGCTGCAGGCACATGTTATAAAAGAAGTTGCTGAAGAAGGGAACTTGAAGCGAATTTGGCATAGAGTCATGGATGGTACTAAACACATGGATGAAGTTATTTACTTAAGATTTTTCTTGTCGGCCTGATTTGGCTATATTTTCAAAATTGACACATACTATGCTGTAGACTTCTATTTTCACTAGCTGAGAAACAGAATGATTGCAGACTTTTGCATGTTATGCATTTTTAAATATCACCAAGTTAAACTTAGATTTTGATTCCGTGCCCAGGACCAAGTGGAAAAATCTCCATCTTCAATAGTTCCTATTATCTTTTAGTCACAGGGCCACATACTGTATTTCTTCCATGAGTAAAACTCCTACTTGGAATTCCAAACATTGCATAACCAGAAGAGTATTCATATTATATGTTACTCAGTAGACTTTCGTATCCGTAATAGACATTTTATCAGCATGATATTCTTTTTAGCAGTTAAAACTCTTAAAAATCATAGTTCAGAATGAAGCCAACATTTAATTCATCCAAAAAATATTTATTAAACACCAACTTCTACCACTAGGATCACAATCACGACTACCAATTTACATAGTTCTTCACTGCCTTAAATTGTGCTTATAAGGCGCCTGGGTGGCTCAGTTGGTTAAGCGACTGCCTTCGGCTCAGGTCATGATCCCAGAGTCCCTGGATCGAGTCCCGCATCGGGCTCCCTGCTCGGCGGGGAGTCTGCTTCTCCCTCTGACCCTCCCCCCTCTCATGTGCTTGCTCTCTCTCATTCTCTCTCTCTCAAATAAATAAATAGAATCTTAAAAAAAAAAAAGAAATATCATCTATATGAATGGCATATCTTGCAACAGGTCATATTAAAAACATGACCTATTTCAAAAGTAAGTTACCTATGCCATAAGGTAAATTTGGCCCATGGGCCATGGTTTGCCCATCCCTCTACTAATGCGGTAGTTCTGAGAGTTTGGCTGGAGAATGTTAGTGGCTGTGAAAGTCCCTAGATTAGTCTTCTCAGGTTTGAATAGCAGAATTGCTGAGTTTGAAGGAACCTCAACAACTTATTTGACTTATTCTCCAAACCTGATTCAATTTCTCTCTGTACCTTTAATATTTATTTTACAACGTGACGGTCTCTGTATGTGTTTTGATTTCGTGAGTTTATGTTTTGTTGACAGCTTGTACTAGTGTCTCTTTGAAAGCTTTACTTTTCTTAATCTTGGAAGGTTTCTTGCTGGGGAGGTTTGGGGGAGGCATGATAAGCAGTCAAAGACAATAGAAGAAATTTAAAGACTAGATGCTGTTTTCTCTGATACAGTTAGTATTCACACACTTTAAAAATTAGCATCAGTCAGAAGTCAAGCAAATGTCACTAGTTGCAAACACAACAGGGAGGAGGCGACCTTACCATACTTGACCATTTAAAACCCGAGCTCTGTGATTGTTCTGCTGAAGTGAGTTGGATACTCCCAGTTTCCCTCAGTAAACCATTTGTCTTTCATATCCCAATCATGAGAACATAATTGAACATTTTTACTTCATTTGGTATTGAAAATTTTTTATGATTAGGACTTAAAGTTTTCCATCCTAATTCTTTTTTTTTTTTAAGATTTTATTTATTTATTTGAGAGAGAGAGAATGAGAAAGAACACATGAGAGGGGATAGGGTCAGAGGGCAAAGCAGACTCCCTGCCGAGCAGGGAGCCCGATGCTGGACTCGATCCAGGGACTCCAGGATCATGACCTGAGCCGAAGGCAGTCGCTTAACCAACTGAGCCACCCCGGCGCCCTTCCATCCTAATTCTTAAAAGCCTTATTTCAAGCAGCATTCTAGTAAGTGTGTCTCACTTAAAATAAGAAAACTATTACATAGCTTGCTGGGATTTTTTTTTTTCTTTTCTATATCCACTCAATTGTTTGTGACTTTCTTGGGAATGATTTGTTAATCTTACACCAGTCCCGTTTATGTGCCTTCACTTAGCAATGAACATTGACTACTGGACACTTATCCTACTGCTTTACAAGATATATTTTTCAGGTTTTCTTTTTTTTTTTTAATATATATAACATAAAACAGTAAGGCATTCATTAATCATTATTAAATCCATTCTTCTCTTCCTCTTTATTGAATTCTAAAGGCAAATCAGCTAGTCTTTTTTTTTGGCGTGCGTCAGCAAAGTATGTTATTATGAGGTATTCTAAAATAATACGTCTTCATAAAACAATATAGGTGGAGGTTTAAAGAAAAATAAGGAAAAAATTGGAACCATCTGGATATCCAAAGTAGAGAAAAGTTTTTGCTAATGGTTGTCATGTACACATTACAAAAGTAACATTGTATGGTTTGCTAACAGGACGGGAAAACAGTGCTATCAAAAAGTTTAAAAAGAAGACAGTTCTGGAGTATAGCGATTCAACAAATATATTATTCATAAGACCTATACTTAGAAGGAGAGTTGAGATTCACACTTCTTAGGTCAGTAGGGATTAAACATATCTCAGGGAAGCTCTGCCTGGCTGTGGGAATGGAAGTGCAACTGTGTTCCAGAGAAGATGGGTAGGGGCAGAATTTTTTTTTTTTTTTTTTGGCAGAGGTGAGGGTAGGGAAAAACACCCTTTGCTGATTTGCTCCTAATCAGCCTGATGAACTGGGAAAGGGTAAAGATTCCATGAAAGAAAAAATATGAATACATGCTTTAGAGAAAAGAGGGGAAATGGGAAGAAGGAAAGAAGGAAGGAAGGAAGGAAGGAAGGGAGGAAGGAAGGGAGGAAGGAAAAGAGGGAGGGAAGGAAGAAGGGAGGGAAGGAACTCCCCAGAAATAAGTTGAACTTCCTCACATGTTAATTACAAGAAGCAGTGTTATCAGAAAATCATTTCAAAATATATTACTTAAATGTTAAACCACAAATTAGGGGCACCTAGGTGGCACAGTCGGTTAAACGTCCCACTCTTGGTTTCAGCTCAGGTCATGATCTCAGGGTCGTGAGATCGAACCCTGCTTCGGCTCTGTGTAAAGCGTGGAGTCTGCTTGAGAGTCTCTCTCCCTCTCCCTCTGCCCCTCCCCCTGCTCTATTTCTCTCTTTCTCTCCCTAAAATAAATAAATAAATCTTTTAAAAATAAATAAATATTAATTCACAAATTATACATCGAATTTAGGAAGGTTATCCATTGAATGGAAGCATTTTTCTGGCTTTCCTTCTACTTGTTTTTACCACCAAGTAACCACGTGGGGAGGGTGTATGTCTCTTCTTAAATGAGATTAGTAAAGGTGGTCTGGTCTGATCAATTATTTTTAAGCCAAACCAAACAGGCATTCCCTAATTTCACCTATCGGCATGATGTTGGCTAGCTTGATAGAATACTTATTTAAAAAGGCATATCAATCTCAGTTATATATATATATATATATTTTTTTCCACCTTGAAGTCAATTGAAAACAGAATATTCCTTATTGATTTTGCCTGCCCAGCTGCCTTATGTAGTCAGTGGCACTCACACGGATGTAAATAGAATGAATCAACTGCTTGCTGGCCCTGGGCCTCCTTGAGTCATGTGAAGTAGGTTTCTGATTCCTTTATGTTCAGGCACAGCCAGGGAGACAAGAGTGCTACTGTCTTCTGCTGGTACACAGAGTTACCTCAGGCTATGCAGGAAAAATGCTTTCTTCTTATTTTTAGACCAGAATCAGTCTTTGCCACTGAATGTATTCTTGTGAATACAGATAGCACTTTGTTGTCGTGCTCATGGGAAGGCGATGGGGTAACCTGTTTGCACGCAGCTGCAGGCCACCTGTAGAGAAAGTCAAATTAGGGAGAGACCCCACTGTTTTTTGCATTAATGCTTTTTGTATTGTTGTTTGACTTTTCCCCCTCTGTCTATGTATCTTTTTCAACTAGGGAGATCGGGAGCACATTTTAAGGCCTTCTGTCCCTTTAAGGCATCTAATGATTGAAAGGACTCTAGGATATGAAAGGCTGTAAAAACTCCCCAGTTACCAATGAATGATGGCAATACAAAGAATCTTAAAGCTGTTGAAGTTGAAGTAGTCTTCTTACAGATTCAGTTTGTTTGGTAAACTTCTAGCAGCAGCTCTTGCAAGGTACAGTTCAAATATTCCCACCTATCTGAGCTGCTTCTCCTTGTAAAGATTTATCATGTTCTCAGCGGAAAAGTAGTCATCCATATTAGCAGTTAAGTTTGCTGCAGATATGAAGGGAAAAAAATTCTGAAAGAAAAAGAATAAACTTGTCTTCTTCCTTTCCTCATCTACCAATTTGAAGTTTTGAAAAAGAAGCCCATAAATGAAATATCTACATTAGCCATAAATATTAAAGGAGGGAAATGAGCAAATAAAACTTGTTTCTGGAAAGCTTGATTTTGGCTGAATATCAAAACCCATTTCCTGACAATGAGAGCCATTAGACTACAAAATAATCTCTCAAAGTAGTGGTTACATTGCTTATAAGATCTGACATTCAAGGTTAGGCTGAACACAGCCACAGATAGGTTCAAATGCAGCATTGTATTCCGGCAGTTGGAAAGACCAACTCTTTTGAGCCTAGTTTTTCCTCATTTTTGTTCCTTTACCTGAAAATTCAGCTTGGAATGTAGGATTGAAATTTTTCCAAGATCCTGCATCATGGACACTTGCAAGAAAATCGGGATGGAGTTGTATGGACAGACGCAGCTACGACTGTGCATCGCCTCTGTTCTTCGAACATCTGAAGCAGAAGAGTCACCACAGTTATCATTTAGAGCACTCTCTGCTCAGCTTTCCAATTTTTATCAAGCTCCCACACTTGCTCAGTTAAACATCATGCGGTTACAAAATTCAAAATTTGGATCGTTAGCATTTTGACAATATGAATTTATTTATACAAAATGCCCTTTCAGAGAAAGTGTTACATTTAGGTAGCAACAGAGATGTTCCCTAACAAATTCGTCTAGACGAAGCTCCAGAACGTGATCCTGATGACCATGATGTCATTCATTCAATACGTATAAGCATAAGTTATATGCTCCTACTAAAATTAAAAGATACATAATTGAATTTGCTGCAACTGCATAGTGACATTCAGATGACTTTAATTCTCAAATATGTGGCATGTATCCTGAAAGCTCTTCCTCTGTGCTTTCTCCTAAATGTTCTACCCTCTTGAGCATCTCTATTCTGGTGAGGAAAAATTTGGAGTAATGATAATGCCTAGAGAGCATAATATTTTGCAGTCTTGTAGATGGTTTCTAGATATATTTTCTTTAATAAATGTTCATAACAACCCAGCAACTGAAACTAAGAGATTAAGAAAACAGAGCCACGATTTGGAGTAGGAGTTCTGACCTGGCTCCTTGCTGCTCTTTCCACCTTCGCTCCACAGCTGAGCTCTCACATGAAAAGGATTTTCCATTTGGCATTCTCTTCCACTGGGACTGGCATCTAATTTGCATTTTCAGCTATACATCCAGGTAAAGAAGTAGTCCTGAGGGAAGAATATAAAACTTACCTGACTGCACAGAAACAAGGCACTCTAAGAAGTGTTAAGGGGCTCGGAACTCAGGGTTGGAAATAGGGCAGTTCCTGGGGAAGAAAACCAGAAATGATCCCAAAATAACAGCTATGCCATCATCTACTGCTAGGAAGCAGATTCAGGGCATTTAATGTAAGGATGCTTTGGTCTTCCAGAGTAAGGAGATGGAACAGATTGACCTCAGGGAGGTAATTGAGACCTACCTTAAAACCATTCATCAATATCTTTCAAACTACTTGTGCTTTGAATTTGAAATGATGTTACTATTTTTATCCCCGGATACTTTCTTTATAGTTCAACCTAGATATGGCTTAAAAATTAAAACAGAAAGCTGATTTAAATAGCAGCAATAACGCTATAATGGTGCAGTAAAAAGGGTGTTTGACTCGGACTTGGTTCAAATCGTGGTGCCCCTATTTACATCGTCTGTGTAGTTATTTCACTGAACTTCCATTGCTTGTCCTCTAAAACGTAAGGAATGCCAACTAATAACTTTTCCCCAGATTGTTGTGATTATTAAATGAGATACTGAGTGTGTTTTATCTGTCATGAACAACATAAACACAATTCTTACTATATTTTGCTTCAATTAGCTTAGTAAAAATAATTTCTTAAATTATCAAGGTAATTACCTCTTTAACACCCTAATTCGATCTTTGTGTGCTACTGAGATTAGCCCATATCAAAGTAATTAACAGTGAAATGGGAAAGGTATTTAGAATTTGCAACTGTTCTTGAACCACTGCATAGGGGACATCCCCTACTTTGGGTTAGCTTGTATATGAGACATCCATATCCAAACTTAAAGCCTACTTTGTAAAGAAGTTTTCAATGCCAGAAATCGCATATGGTTTTGATGTAAGTAAAAGGTGTACATTTCCCTCAGGGTCAAGTCTAAAAATTGGACCACTGCCAGCCCTGACCACATGTGTAAGGATCCAAAGGACCTATGGTCTCACCTGCCTCATTCATACGCCATTATTTACTCCACTCGCCTCTTTTGAACAGGTGTGATCTTGGCCAAACATAGTGGATGAGAAGGTTAAATAATAGTAGGAAAGTTATTACAGATGAAAAAACTAAATTATACGAATTTTGACATAATGCAACAGAATTATAACTACGTACATAATTCAAATATAAACCATCAACGTGGAGGATTCCTTGCAATAACTTTCTTCTCCCCACTGAAATGTCAGTCATTTTTAGTTTTAATTTTTGCAACATTTGGCAAATGGTTTTCTTACCCGTCATAAGCAATGACTACAGATATCTTTCAGTCACACTGCTCTAACTGGGGAAGAGAACTAGCCCTAAAACTCTATGTCTTTTTTTTTTTAATTCTACTGTTTTCAAAATTCTACTATGAGGGGCAGAGTCAAAGAATCACTAGAGAGTCTTAGCAGAAACCTCCAGATTTTACTTCTTTTATTGGTATTTTTCATAATACTTGTCTTTGGACTGGGAATATTTGCCAGAGAAACTTTGCTTCCTGATATTTTAGAATCAAGAGATGGCTCATAATTTTGCAGACATGTATGCATTATCAAAAGCCCTGTGAATTACGTCAGTTACATAGCAGCTATCTATTTTTTCCTGATTGCTTTTTCATTTTAATTACTCCTGTTTCCTGTCTTGACCTTAATGTTTCAGAGAAAGGGAGGCATCCAACAGAAGAAAGAGGCTGATCTTTCATTGTGAACTACAAAGCTTCATAGGTCCTCATTTGGCCAGTGCTTCTGTTGCACAGCCTCGGAATGCTGTTTTGCAATTTCAAAAGTGATCACACTCAGCTTCCCAGAATTTTTTATGCATGGAGGATGCCACATGAACAAGGACAGCCTTGTTAACAAGTTGCAATCTCTCAAAAACAAGATAGGATTCGGATATAAATCATCATTTCAACTCAAACAAAGCTATGTTCTCCACCCCACTAAAGGACTTCATTTACATCTAAAATGGTTAATACTGATCTCCACTAGAGCTCCTAAGTGGAGGAATGCAGCTGCCATGTGCTTAGTGACTCTGGGGTTAGGGAAGAATGACATCACCAAATTTAAGCATATTATCATGGTGACATAGAGGCACCTTGTTTTCTCTTCTGTGGATAGAGCAAGGATTGTGTTCTGTGTCTTGTTTTTTTCCTCCCAAAGAATACCTTTCCCCCCAACTTAGCAGCTGCAATATGAAGGGTTGAAAATGTCACTTCAACTAATGATGAATGATGCTTGACCTCTGGACGGGTTACTCGGAATTTTATGCAATGTAAATTAATATGAAAGATCCCAACTCAAAGGACTTTGGCTGTTATGAATTGCTCCGAGGATAGATTTGTGCAAAGCAGTCTGTAGCTTTAGGGGTTTTTTGTTGTTGTGTCCTTGGTGTAAGTGGGTTGTTGCGGGGGGGGGGGAGGGGGGCGCTGGATTCGTGTTCTATAAGCAAGGTGAAAGAGTGTGCTAAGACTTTAGTGTTTTCTCTTGTGAGATTAATATCTTTTCATACTGGAAATATTGTCAGTAAGCAGAACCAGTTTGTGAAAAAAACATTCTCAAAAGGGCAACTGGCCCACATGTCTTTGTTGTTTTTATTTGAATATAATTAATTATGTAAAGCAATAGTTAGTGGAAGATTAACAATTAGTAGATTCTGTCAAGTAGTCACACAGAAATTACTAATTGAAGAACTGGTCCTCTATTGTGTCAGAAAGCAATGCTGAGTGTCATCCTTTTTATCTTTTTACTTTGTTGTTTTCACAGATCCCCAATTTCTAAGATGTATGTTTCACAGCAGACTAATAAATAAATAACTCTGGTTGTAATTTCATAACAGGCAAAAGGGTTTGAAATAAAAACACCTGTTTTAATTAGCATTATGGTTTGTTCACTTTAAAAAAAGTGATAATCCTGATGCAGTTAGCTGACATTTTTAAAGCTTTGAATTTCCATCTGAATCTTATATTATGATGTTTCAGGATTGTCATGAGTTAATTATGTTAACTTGGGAAGCATTGCTTGCATTTAGAATGAAAAAACTTCAGCTTGAATAGACAGAAAAGCAGATGCTATCTTTCTTGTCAATTGCTTTGTTGTGGGCTGCCTTGCAACTTTTCATGTATTTCTGGATCTAAAGGGAAGCGTAAATCTCTATTTATTTTAAGTTTAACATAAACTACACAATTTCAGTATTCTTCTGTTTTGGCTGTACGTGTCTTGTGTATCTTTACATGTGTAGCTTTCCTGACCCCAAAACCAAAAATCCACAAATTATCTCTTCTTTAATTCTTAATTTGTTTTGTCGTGCCTAAGCATTATGGAGATTAGAGCATAATAAAATGTAAGAATAGGACAATTCTATATGGCTTGATTCTCTCTCCGGTTAATTTTTCTACCACCTTTTTGCTTTTGTACATCAACCTTTTAAATGGTACAAAAATACATGTAGCATCTGGGCACAACAAGCCATGTTAAGGATGGAGTAGGCACTCTAAGTAGGAATTTCCATGCTTTTGTGAGCTTAATATTCCTTTAACATAGAGAGCAGCTGTGTTTATGTCAATAATTATACATTGAAATAAATGCATGTACATGTGTTTCTTTATGGGATTAAGGATGTTAGGGATGTCCTTACACAAAAGATTTTGTCCCCACCCATAAAGTTTCTACAAAATTCAAAACCAAGTTACACTACTTTGAAATTCTGAAATATTTCTCTAGGCAATTGGACTTCCATGTTTCAAGTGACAGACTATTAGATTGGATTGATATGCTCGTTATTTTCTCCTCCCTTCCCCCCACCCCCGTCTGTTCTCCACTTTTCACTATCCTGTTCAGTACCCAGGATCTGACCTGTATGCATTATATCACCAAGGTCCCCTTGCGGAAAGGCTTCCAACTAGATTGGGTCAATAGGAGGTATCTGCAAGAGAGCAGAGGGCAGAGGGACACAATGTAAGAATGCCATGATTGTCAATGCTTAATCCCCAAATTAGTGTCAGAGGCAATAAATACTTAGCTTTCAAAGCAGAGCGAGATCAAGGAAAAGTGGATGGCTCTAGGCAAGATTTCTGGAGATGTGAAGGCTTCCTTTGGGCTTTAAAGAATTGGTAGGATGGGGTAGAGGAAAGAGTCCGTATTAAAGTTGGTCAAGAATGAGCAAGAACCAA
Organism: Neomonachus schauinslandi; assembly: GCF_002201575.2. Classification (NCBI taxonomy): domain Eukaryota; kingdom Metazoa; phylum Chordata; class Mammalia; order Carnivora; family Phocidae; genus Neomonachus; species Neomonachus schauinslandi. The sequence goes on from NC_058405.1 coordinate 108,071,563, forward strand.
AGTAGAGAGGTTACAGTGTACAGTTCTTACTTCGGAATAGCAAGTACACCAGTTTAAGGGAAACAGATGATCGGGGTCTTAGTGAAGTGGAAAGTTAGGATTAAATGGCAGGTTGTGCCGTATAGTAGAGTCCTTGAATGAATGGAATAAGAAATCTTAGTCTTTATTTTTTTTAAAGATTTATTTATTTATTTTAGAGAGAGACAGAATGCATGAGTGGGGGAGAGGCAGAGAGAAAGGGAGAGAATCTCAAGCAGACTCCCCACTGAACACAAAGCCCATCTTGGGGCTCCATCTCAGGACCCTGAGATCATGACCTGAGCCTAAATCAGGAGTTGGATGCTTAACTGACTGAGCCACCCAGGAGCCCTAAGAAATCTTAGTCTTTAAAATATATGACAAATGTGTGTTCAGTATATAAATACAATCTGCAAATGGTATGTATTGTGGAAGTTTATTCAAGTGCCTTATCACACATTCAAATTAACATATGACTGCTCTATCACTAAAAATAGCTCTGTTCATTAAAGGAAATATAACCTAGATAATGTTCCTAAAACCATTTTATGTCTTTAACCAACATTCATCATTTCGTACTGTCTTCCTAAATATTTAGACTAAGATGGAGAGTTATAAATCTGAGAGTTTATCTGTACTTGATCAACCAAGTTTCCAATTTGATCGCAAACTATCAACTCGTTGTTTGCAGAGATTCAATTACTGAACCTGGAAAACATCTATCATTCCATGTGTCTCATTCCTCTCAACTTTAGATGTGTTTTGCCCTGTAAAGTTTATGCCATAGTCTTTGTTATTAACCAGCAACATATCAAAGAGTATCGGGTTTGCATCAATAGGCATTCTTCAACAGAGATGACCTGAATCACAAAGTGTGACTTATTCAGTATACTTAAAACCACTGCAACTCCTCCACAGACAAAACTGCAGTAGAATTTGCCTTGTCAAACATGCTGATTTGTATAGATGCTGGTCACTGGGGATCAACTATTAACACAGGAATCTATGTTATTGGTTGGGTATTTCTTTTATATCATAGTCTGGAGCTGTTTATTTATAACCCTGTGTAAAAATAATTATATTCTCACTTCCAGGACATAAATTTGAATGGCACTCTTCTTTTCTTGTTCTTTCTGTTTCTATATGACCATTTTCCTCCCTTATTATTTTAGGTAGTCTTGCCAAATAGTTTGTGAGCGAGGCAACAGTGTTAGAAACAGCTGTGGCGTTAACTTCCTGTGTGAACTTGAGCAAATTATTTAAATTCTCTGATCCTTACATCTCTACATGTTAAGTATGGATAATACTACTGTGCTTGGTTGCTATGGAAGCTAAATAAGATCATGTGTTCAAAGTGCCTGTCACGGGGCGCCTGGGTGGCTCAGGCGGTTAAGCGTCTGCCTTCGGCTCAGGTCATGATCCCGGGGTCCCAGGATGGAGCCCAGGGTCAGGCTCCCATCTCCCTGCATCAGGCTCCCCGCTCCCCCCTCATTCTCTCTCTGTCTCTCTCTCAAATAAATAAATAAAATCTTAAAAAACAAAACAAAACAAAGTGCCTGTCACAGTGATTGTCACATAATAGGTGCTAGGTTCATGGCTTTTGTCATCATTGTTATTATTCAACTTTTACTTCTATCAGTTAATTCCCAAATTGACCTATCCAATTTTTATCCCCCTTTACTAAGCTCCTATTCAAATATTCAAATGTCTACCGGATATTGTCACATGAAAATGTCAATAGCATACCCAAACCAAACTCCCTGGCATCTTATTGCTGAGAACAAATTGAATGAATAAAAGAACCCTAGCTAGTCTTTCTCAGGTGTCCAATATAAGACAACTGCATCAGCCCATCAACATCCTTTTAGCTAGAAATAAAGAGTTGTACCTGATTCTCTTTTCCTTTTACCACCACTACTTTTATTAAATTTCAAGTTCTCACATAGTCTCTTTTTTCACTTCTACAAACACTGCTTAGTTTTGGCCTTCCTGATGCCTTGGACTATTACAATAGCTTTGTAACTAATTTGCATCTTTCTACTTTCTCACCTCTCAAATACGTCGTTACATTCCCAACTGACACATCTCCATAAACTACAGTCTGAATGATGTTATTTCTCCATTCAACTTTTGGTGGTTCTCTCTTGTCTGAAGGAGAACATTTAAACATTTATCTCTTAGCCGGGCAGTTAAGGCATTCCACCAACTTCCAAGCTGAGTTCTCACATTTCATAACCCACCTTCGCACTACCCATCAAGAGGGTGCTTGCCAATAATCAAACTTTTATCCATATCGTCTGTTTGCTAGGATAGTGGCTCTCAAACGTTAGCATGCATGAGAATGACCTGAAAGACTTGTTAAATCACAGATGGCCAGCTGTACCCCAGAGATGCTGATTCAGTAGGTCTGGGGTATAATGTGATAATTTGCATTTCTAATAATGTCCAACGTGATACTGAAATGCCTAGTCCTGGGATCACATTTGTAGAACCCTCGCCTACAACATGCTTTTTCCCTCATCTCAGTCATCAACATTCTATGAATCCCTTACTGTCATAGCCTTGGAGAAATTTCCCCTGCCACCCCAGTCAGAATGAATCAATTCATACTCTGCGATGGCAGAGTGACTAAGATTTCAGGCTTGGAGCCCAGTGGATTGGACTCCAGCTAAATACCTGAGTGAACTTAGACAAGTTGCTTAATCTCTGGACCTCCATTTTCCTATCACTAAAACTGAACTGATAATAGTTCCGATAGCATATGTTGGTGTGAGGATAAAATGAATTAATACATGTGAAGCACTCATAATAGTGCCGGGGAAGTGCTCAACTGTATTATGTTACCTAGTAGTTTATCTCTTTAATCTAACACTCCACTTAGCCATGTAATAGTGTTTGGGGTTTGCAGACCTAAGTCCTTTTTTAGACATTAAGTTCCCTGAAAATAGAGACCACATCTTTGTGAATCCCAGAAACATACCCTTGGGCTTAACACTTTACAGATATGCAGTATAAAATAATTTTCAATTAAATCAAAATTGAGAAAAGTCTGCAAAGGGATCTTAAGTAAGTAAAAATCTTCTAAACAATAAACAAGCCATCCATTTCTTCTTCCCTCATCATAAAGATGAAAAAAAAATTAGGTCAATTATTAATAATATATTGAAAGTAGGTGTGCTTTTTCTTCTTCTTTTTTTTTTTTTTTTATTTTTTTATTTTTTTTAAAGATTTTATTTATTTATTTGAGCCAGAGAGAATGAGAGAGAGAGAGAGCACATGAGAGGGGGGAGGGTCAGAGGGAGAAGCAGACTCCCTGCCGAGCAGGGAGCCCGATGCGGGACTCGATCCAGGGACTCCAGGATCATGACCTGAGCCGAAGGCAGTCGCTTAACCAACTGAGCCACCCAGGCACCCAGGTGTGCTTTTTCTTTTGAATTTTCTGAACTCTATAATTAAAATGACTTCAAATTGAAAGATCGTAAAGAAGAAATTAATCTTATTGGTAAGTAAAAAAGCAAATCCCATGGTTGATGATAGATATGACCCGTTAACAATAGTTACACTTTTATACTTTCTTTTCTTATAATCAGCATGTGGAGACCAGCATAATCCAATTAATTGTAATTCCCTTTTGTAGAGTCAGTAAAGTAGTGCATGATATTGAACACCATTGAAGTCTTATCTCTGGTCAGATAATCCAGACGGATTCTCATTTCCAACTACCAGCAGGTCTTTCTAAACTTTAGGAAAATAGAGTATTTTGGCTTCCCTGAACCTATGATAAATGTGATACACAATAATTGGTCTCTGAACTTTAATCTTTGTACATGCCTAACCATCAGTTTTCTAGACTTCTTTCTCTGCTATGTAACGGTTTCATCAAAACACCTGAATGTCTCTTATTTCCTGACTCCCTTTTAAATATTTTTTCCACAATGAATATGCAGTATTTTCACACAACGGAGCTTCTCAACTGAGCTCCTTGCTCCTGGTGCCTCTTGGACGCACCACCTCTCATCCATACACTCACTCTGATTCCTCCTGCTCACTCCTGCCAGAGCACCTGGCTAGAATGTCGCTGTCACTGCTGCTGTCATCCAGCTGGTTTCAGTTGTAAGGTCCTCATGCTCTGGCCTGTGTCTTCCTTTCCACCCTCAGCAATCTGAGACACGAAACCTATACATCTGTGCTCTCCAGCAACTTGTAGTCCCACAAATGCATTGTGTTCCTCAGACCGTGGCATGACTGTTACTTCTCATGTTCTTTATATACCTCTTCCCACCCTCTCCCCCATCCTCTACCCCATTGTCCACACGGCTGCTCATAAACTAAGATAATTGTTATGTGACACCTCATCTGGGAAGCCTCCCTTGACCACCTTCCGGAGGACGCTAGATACTCATCTTCTATGTTCCCGTAGCCATCCACACGAAGTTATATAGTAACATTTTCCATGTTCCATTGTAATTTTTTCCCCTATATACTGCAAGATCTTCAAGCTTGGAAACCAGGTCTTCATTATGTAGTGTTTCGTCCCAACAGCTAGAACATGTCCAGCACAAAACTGGAGTTCAATGAATATTTGATAAACGAATGGATGAGTGACTGAACAACCTACTTATATCTTCGGTACTAAGGGTTTTGAAAGAGAAAAATGAACAAAGAGAACACAAAAATTGTGCTGTAGACATGTGTGTGTGTACATAGACCTACTGTTATCAGCATTATTGTTATACCATGAAATAGCTTCTACTATCAAAGGAGGTTAAAATTGGACAATTTTATCCATAAATAGTAAAAGGGAGCACACCAGGCATGAGGCACTAGGCTAAGCACTGGGGATACAAAGATTAATATTAACAAACTTGTTTGGAAGAGCGATACCAAAGAAACTTTTTGGTTAAGTCAGTAGAGTTAAAATATTTAGGGTATGCCTGGAGTGTTGGGATTATCAGGGAGGATTAGAAACTTCGGAAGCTGGATCTGAAATGAAGCTGAATGTAGCCACCGTCAAGATTAGCAGGATAGGTATCTGAGTAACATCAGGAAACACAGGCAGAGACCTGAGAGTTAGTGCTGCAGATTTGTTTAGTGTTAGACTGGAAGAGAAGCAAGGAGCAGAGTACCGCATTGCAGAAGCCTCAGTCTTCCCATATCCATCGCTCCAGCTTCCTCTACTGACTTTTTGTGGGCAGTCTAACGAGAGAATGTGTATGATGAGGTTAACCCAAGTACACCTCTGTTCTCTTTGCTAAAAGAGACGTTCCTATGGGCCAGAACCTCCTGGGCTACTTGGAAATATGTCTCAGTACTAACAGGTCACCTGAGACCATAGCAAATGATGTTTTCCTATCTTTCTACAAGAGGAACTGTAGAAAACCCTCAGACTTGGGAGGGTTACATAGCTATCATCATCATCCTCATCATCATGATCTTTACTAAAGAGGTACTTATTAAGCAACTAATTGAGCATTTCTTTGTGTTGATGAAGCAAATAGAAAATTAAAAGGGGTAGCTTCTTCCCTAAAGATAGCACAATCCTAGCTATGATGTTAAGGAGAACTTGAGAATTGTCAGGACTTCAAGAGATTTTTATATCATTTCTGAAACATCTTGCAATCCTCATTCTGTCCTTAGAATTGCCTTTCTTCTCATACTTCTTGCACTTAACACAGCATTGACATCTAGTAGTTGTCTCATAAATTGTTTTAATGAATGAATATGTTAATTAATCTGATCAATATTTAATTCGTTTGACTCTGCATTACTAATTGCTGAAATTGACATAAATGGTGGAATTCCATTCATTCATTTATTTTTGGCATACCCATTCTTTTTTTTTATTATTTGACTTTGTTTCTATTTAGTATCTTATTTCGTCAAAAAACAGTTACTGTTTTGGGTTTTTTTTTTTTTTTTGCTATTTTTTAAATTTAAATTCAATTAATTAACATATAGTGTATTATTAGATTCAGAGGTAGAGTTCAGTGATTCATCAGTTTTATATAATACCCAGTGCTCATTAACATCACGTACCCTCCTTAATGTCCATCACCCAGTTACCCCATCCCCCCCACACTCCTCCCCTCCAGCAACCCTCAGTTTTTTCCTATGATTACGAGTGTCTTATGGCTTGTTCTCCCTGTCTGATTTCATCTTGCAGAAAATAGTTATTGTTATTGGGGCTTATTTTCTTATTTGTAGTTATTATTGTTATATGTTTGTTAAACATCAATTGTTTACCCATTATTGTCATTTAAATATTCAAAATTTTTCACTTCATTAACCAAGATTTTTATGTGTATTTTTAGTCTAAGTCTCTATATCTCTCCTCATTTTATTCTTTATTTAGTATTTTTTCAACTATACAATTAAAAGCACAATTTACGGACATCTGAGAAGAGTGACAGGCAGTAATGAATACATGTTCCCAATGAATCATAGTCTTCAAATATTGTGATGGGAACATAAATTGGTGCACTAGCTATGAGGGCAATGTGGCAAGGTCTCTCAATATTTTAGATATACGCACAATCTTTGATCTAGAAACTCTAGGTCTAAGAATTTGTTCTGTTCACACAGTACACACTTATACTTAGATGTAAATGATCTAAGAACAAGATAACTTACACTAGCACTATGCAAAATATTCGACAATTGAAAACTGATTAAGTAAATTACTGTACATCCATAAAATTAATTATGCAACTTTAAAAAAAGAACAAGGAAGCGCTTTATGTCCTGATTTTGAATAATCTCTATGATATATTAACAAGGGAAAAGAATCAAGATGCAGAACAGTACATAGATTATATTGCTGTTTATGTTTTAAGTGGTAGTGGAGGGTAATATTGCTTGAGTATAGAAAATGGCTTTAAAAGGATACATAGGAGGGTGCCTGGGTGGCTCAGTTGGTTGAGCAACTGCCTTCGGCTCAGGTCATGATCCTGGAGTCCTGGGATCGAGTCCCGCGTCGGACTCCCTGCTCAGTGGGGAGCCTGCTTCTCCCTCTGACCCTCTCCCCTCTCATGCTGTTTCTCTCTCTCTCTCTCAAATAAATAAATAAATTTTAAAAAAAAAAGGATACATAGGAAATTGATAATATGGGTTTTCTATGGGTGAACTAGCTAGCTAGGGATAGACTAGAAAAAGACTTTTGCAGTATGTATTTTAAACTTTAAATTGTGTGAATACATTTTCCATTTCGAAATAAAATAAATAAAATTTTCTAAATAGCAATAAGCACCACACTCTTCATATTAAACAATGTAGCTTTTCAAGTATGTTATCAAGTGTTTTGGCAATTTTTATCAACTATTTTTTATAGCTCCTTTGTAATGAAAACAGCCCACATTGTGAATTATTTGTATGAATTACGATTCTCCAATGTTATGGAAGAAAGGGACACAAGGGTGATTTTATGCTCCATATCTTTGAAAGCTGGAGGGCCCCTGGAGTTGGACAGGCAGACTCTCTTTTGAGGTGGAAAAAAAAAAAATCTCTAAAACTTTTCATTCACAAAAACAAAATAATCAGTTATTGATAATAGGTTCATGAAAAAATCTCTATCATTATTCTGGACTGAAAATATTGCACAGATACAGAATTAAGAAGATCGTGTTATTCGGTGGTTTCACAAAAAAACTGATGCATGGAGATCTAGCTATTCTGTCTAAGCTTATGCACACAGTCGTAAAACTTACAGATCTGCCAACTCCGATTTCATGTGCCTTTGTTTTTGTTTGTTTGTTTTTGTTTTTTTAAGATTTTTATTTATTTGAAGAACTCTGGCATCTCTTGTGATATGAAATAGAAAATTTATTTAACTGCGCCCATGAATCAATTAATCAAGATAATTTAGGGGGAAAATGATCTTCAATGATTGCCAAAACACTCTCTTCGTTTTTGTTATCTTTAATTGATATCTTATCTAGGAATGAAATGGTTTCAATGAGTGAGAGTAGCTCTGTCTTAATCTACCAATTTTGTTTACCTTTTATTTCTATTTTCCTGACGAAATATTTCCAGACGGGAGACTTCTAAACTAGCAAAGAGCCCAGTCCTTCCTGCTAAATGATACCATTTCTAACCCCACAAACACCAACCACGTAGTAAAGGGAATCATAAAAGCTAGAAATTATATTAGATTCTGGAAACATTTGCCAAAGTCCAGCCGACCAAGAAGATAATGTCCAAATAAATTTTCTAATAACGTTATAACAAGCCTGTACTAAATCTTTTACATACATTACTTCACTTAATTCTCACACAAAATTAGGAGGGAGACCTGACAGTTCTCATTAGACAGTGAGGAAGCCGGCACTTTAAATAACATGGATGCATGTGCGTATACCTACAATAGAAATGTTATCTGTAGATGGGCATTTATAGGATTTAGTTGTATTTATTTCCCAGATATCATTATGAGATGTGTTTTGACCTGACCTTCTGCTTGATATTTGCAAATGTAATATAACTTTGAGGGAACAAATAGCAATGGTGTTGAAACTTAGAGCCGATAACGAAGGAAACTCAAAAATGACTTTGTTGAAATGTAATCCTACGGATTCTCTACCCTTTGGAGTATGTAATGTATGAAATCATCCATGGAATTCAAACAAATTCAGAATCTGTTTGGAGAAGACGGTCAAATAAAGTGAACCATTGTGTATGGTGTCTGCAGAGCACAAAAAGCCTTTGACAGAATGGAAATAGGAGCAGTGTTGGAAGCTCTGAGTATGAAAGGAATTAAAGAAATATATATTGGGACCATGAAATATATCCTTTTTTAAAATGCATGATCCTCACAAATAAAGTCAATTCATTTTTTTGGGTGGTGGTGGTGTTGTGACTCTGAACAGGGCTACCTCTCCTCAGATGCCCAGACAAAAAATATCTAAAAGCCTGGAGAGAAGCATAATGTCAATAACATCATTTTATAAGGTGGCATTATATGTGGAGTTATGATGATGGGGAGATGTTTTATGGTATGCCATTATAAATTAAAAATGCACAAAGCAATGACACATTTGTTATACTTTCCATCTGTGGTGCTTGCTTCACAAGTTTCAGTTGTACCTATTTATTATGTTATTATTTACATTCAAATGAAATCTGAGGAAAAATAAAAATAAGACATTCTCATTCCTGACCCAGTTCCTGTGCTGGATATAGTAGAAGGCTCTTTCACTTCCTTCAAAGAGAGTAACTAAAGATATTTTATATTAGCCTGTGACATTATTTGCATGCCTTGGGCTTCCTAAGTGATTTGCAAAGGAATATATACAACATGAAATACAGAGAAAGCAAGCCAACATGGCATGCCAAAACATCCCGTTAAGAAATAAAAGCTTGTTTTTTTTGTCTTGTTTTGTTTGTTTTGTTTTTAGTTTTAGTATCTTAGAGAGTTTCTGGTTATTTCCTTGGTTTCTCCCTCTTTCTTACTAAGTTGGCCACACAAAACTATATTTTGTAGGCCAGGTGGCAAAACTGCCCAGATCCAACCATGTTCTCTTACAGTAAAGTAACCATTTTTTTTAAAAGATTTTATTTATTTATTTGACAGAGAGATAGAGAGCACAAGTAGGCAGAGGGAGAGGGAGAAGCAGGCTCTCCGCTGAGCAGGGAGCCAGATGTGGGGCTCGATCCCAGGACCCCAGGATCATGACCTGAGTCGAAGGCAGCCACTCAACCGACTGAGCCACCCAGGCACCCCGTAAAGTAACCATTTTTAAATGTAGGCCTGCTCATAGCTTCTTTGAAGTTACTATGATAAATTGTAAGGACCACATCTCTTTGGTTTTGGAATATAAAGTTTCATATTTAAAACCCACTTTGCTCCTTATTTGATAGATACCTTGGCTGTAGAAAGTTGATTTAGCTTGCATTGAGTGTTTCCTGAGAACGTTTTAAATGTTCCCTAGTATTTTGTGTCTGAGGTTATAACAGCAATGAAATATTTGCACTTTAGAAGTAGTAGCTGGAAAAAAGAATGAGTAAGAAAATGGCAATCATAATTTTATTCTTTGTCTAGAGGCCAAGATAGAGGGTATCCTGCATGTTTATAGAGCAAATCATTTGAAATAGTTGGGTTGAGTCTAAATAGGCAAGCTATTATCCAACTAATTCCAGCTTCAAACCCGTTCTCTGAATCTAGATAATTATTTTATTCATCTGGAATAACCTAAACAGCTTTCTGTTGTCTATTATATTTCATAAGTGGGGCATAGCCCGTGTGTTAAGAAAATATTTAGATATGATCCAGGAACATGACATCTTTCTCTATGCAAACTTTTGGCCATTATATTCATCTTTTAGGGCTGCCATAACAAAGTACCACAGACTGGGAGTTGGGTGGGATCAAACAACAGAAATTTATTTGTTCATATTTAGGAAGGCAAGAAGTCCAGGATCGAGGTATTGGTGGGGTTGCTTTACTTTGAGACCTCTCTCCTCAGCTTGTAGACGGCCATCTTCTTCCTGTTTCTTCACATGGTCTTCCCTCAGTACGTGTCTGTGTCCTAATCTTCTCTTTGGACAAGGACATCAGTCATACTGGATTAAGGTGCACCCAATATGACGTCATTTTACCTTAATTACCTCTTTAAAGGTCCCATCTCCAAATACATCACATGCTAAGGTATTGGGGGTTAGGACTTCAATGTATGAATTGAGGGGGACACAATTCAGCCCATAGCAGACACACTGCACATTTTTGGGGGTGATATGTTTATTCTTGGAGTTTGTTCTTGCTTGTCTGCAAGGATCAATAGGGTCTTATTCTAGGGAACAGACATAAGATGTAAAATATCTAGAACTTAGTCTATATTCACTTGAATAGTATTTCTGAGCACCTGGTGAAACCCTCTCCTTTGAGGAATATAAAACAGCTTCAATAGTTGTGGCTTTGAAAAGCACACAATACAGCCCCGGTATGTAGTCTCTATTCCATCTATGTTTATTTAATACAAATCAACTGAGCTAACAAATTAACTGGCCATTTGGTTAATTTCCCTAAAATAACATCCTCACTGAAGTCTCATGTTAGTCCCAAGATGCTGTAGGAAGGGGCTGGACTGAGTGCAGCATGGAAGAATGCTACTTCTGACATAGGGTTTACATCACTGGGGGGTTTGAGAATTTGGAAGCTGTCTAATCTACTGGAAATCACACTGAACTGTCACTTTAAGGGGCCAACACAACAGGAAAGGTTGAGCTAGTCAAATGATTCAACCAACTTCCTTTTGATCCACTCCTTTAAGTGCTAAAATCAGCTATGTCCTTATAGATAAACAGTGTGTCTTACCCACTTTAATAACTAATCTTCCAGTTTGATTTGATGGCCAAACATATTATTATTTTTCAGATCGGTAGTCCCTCTGTCATCTCTTTCATTTGGGCCTTTCAGATAAGGTTTCCGAATGGTCATCTGCCCTGGAAGCAGATACCACATCCTTTATGAGAGTTTTACAATGTAATAGGTTCTTGTCACTGTATTAATAAAATCAGAGCTCTTCTCCCCACATCCTGGGGAAAGTTGGGGTGTCTTTTCCTCTTTTTTATTACAACAGTAAAAGAAAGTTGGAAAGAAGCTTTAAAAGTGCCTAGAAAAAACTACAAGGTAAACACGCACTTGCTCTTCAATACACAAAGAAGTACCTCTCTACTCTTATGTCACTACTCGCTTCTGGATAGTTCAAGTTATCTGCAGTCACATTTCAATCAGCACAGTGAGTTTCGTTAAAATCAGAGCAGATATTGCAACTTCTGGTTACACCAATCTGTAGGGCAATATTTGAGGAAAGTGGCCATTGAACTAATAAACATACCTTTTTCCCGAGGAAATTACCAGGACCTGCTGTCACTATCAAAGGTGCATCTTTTAGTTCTCCATTTTAAGAGAGTGTTCCTAATAGTAATTATCTAATTTTCTTCTTTCAAATATTAAGCAGCTTGATATAGATGTTTTTACTCAAAATAAATAAAATACACAAAAGACCCTGCAAGAAAGGGCATTTCAAGATGGCCTTATTGCAACATGTAGATAAATGTCTTGGTGATCTCATAAAAGTCACATAGTGTTTGGATTCTAGAGCTTGACCCGTCTTCAATTCTGTTTACATGCTTTAAGCCAAAAGCCATGACCAGAATGAATTTAAGAAAACCTAATTAGAAGGCCAGGAGAAATCAGCACGGCTATCAGAGTAAGGATTACGAGATGTCATGATTCAGCCAGTCTTCTTCCCAGTCCTGGACTCCAGCATGTCAAGTTTCTACTGATGCTCCCACACATCCTAGTATGCCCAGAACAGTCCCCACAACAAAGAATTATCTAGTGCCAAGTGTTAATAGTGCTTTGCTGTGGAGAAACCCTGCTCTATTGAAAAAAGGGAGAAGCGTAAGACGTCACCACTGCTAACAGTTTATTTATAAAGTGTCTATCAAATAATACAAATGTGTTTATAATGACACCTGTTACAACCAAGATACAATTATGGTCAGTTCATTTTGTATGTGGACATAACTGCATGTTTAGATAAATCACAATGGCCTTCGAAAATATGCCTTAAAGCCCTCCGGTTTACAAGTAATCTTAAACTTGGTTGGTTATGAAAAAATTTAATATCAAAGTTAGATTTTATATTTCAAAAGATTCTTTCCAACTGCTTGCCATACTATTTATTTAAGCTACGTGTAGAGGGCTACACATTGTTTTGCTTTCTTTTTTTAAAGGAAGACTACATAGTAGGAATGTTGGTTTAAGTAACACAAGTCAATATTGATATTATATGTCATTTCAAGTGCATATCACCAAATGGTATTTATTGATATTTTCTTTTTTATGTATATTGAAATATCCCATTTTCACAATCACTTGAATTAACTGATGTTTATTTGGAGGGGACAAATAGCAGTGGTCAAGCAATTGTTTGTTCTTGTTGTTTTCTTGCTCCAGATAAAACCATTCTCTTTTTTTACCTACTGAACACTTTCCTTTGGCAATCTTGAACCTGTGCACCAGAATGGCATTTTGTCTTGGACTTTTCTGATAAATATTTGGTAAAGATAGCTGTGTGTGTGAGAACACGTGTTTGTGTGTGTGTGTGTGTGTGTGTGTGTGTGTTTAGGTTTCCACTTAAAGTTCAGTGCCAAAGCTACAGTACTTATACATTTTCTAAATGTGTTTTAAGCAATAAGTTGTACAACATTTTTAGAACATGTGTTAAGCTATTTCTCTAAGAATGAAGCTCTTAACAAAACATAAGCACTCTGCATGAGATCTTAGCAGCAAAGTGCTTAAAAGATAAAGTAAGAATTGGTACCATGGGAAGAACACCAGCTGTAGAGCGCACAGGTCCATTATGAGAAGTATGGTAGTGGGTAGGGAGAAAATGATTTAATCAGGAGTAAAACCAATTTTATTATAAGGGCACGCAGGGGGTGTGGCACCATAGTGAGAGGGACATTTCAAAATATCTGACAGATTTCAACAATGTGAAAACCCCGTTCTTTAAAGTGACAGTAAACCCCATCAGGTCTCCCTTTTTGATGCTATTGTTAACAGTTGACTGTTTAAAGCTGGCCTGCTAAGATGCTGTCGGCCTATTTCAATAGTATGTAGCCAAATAAAAGACTAATTGTTGAAATACAATCAATCAAAAATGATTGCAGGGCAGAAAGAAGGTCTCCTCCGCTGATTTTGTTGTGGATCGTATTATTGTGTTATGACTGAGGTAAGAATGAAGACTGAAAGGGAAGAAAAAATTGGCCATCTGAAATAAACAGATGCACCTTCTTTCCTTCTCTTTGCAAATGTCCTATTGAACAGGAACGTCACTTACCAGCCCTGGAGATAGTAGTCCATTTAGAAAAAGAGAGCTGATAAAGATTTTGGCTAAGGTTTTAAAAGGACACGAACACTATTAACAAAGCAGCCCGTGCAGAGATTCCCCACAGTGACAATTCTCAGTTTTTCTCACATTTTTGGTGCAGATTCTCCTCTGCCTCATAAAACTGACACCAAGGGGGCATGTGAATGTGAACCCAAGACATCGGGAAAGAAACAAAATTCCAGTGGACCAGATACCTGTGAAGTTCTGGCCAGGATACCAGGCTTTTCAGTTAACCGCCCCTTCCCAGGTTGTTTAAAACGATTAGCTTTAGTTTTTATTCAGCCCAGAATTCAAAATCTTTTTCACGTTGCATGCTTACAAAGACAAATACAACAGCAATGCTTTTCTGCCTTGCTTCCTTTCAGTGGTGTGTAAAGATGTCCCTTTCAGACCCTGCCACATCCACTTCTTGGGGGAGAATGATTCCAGACTTTCTTTTTGAGAGTGAACAAGAAGAAAATAATTGTCCAGAGTCTCCTTATTTCTTCTAAAAACTTCATTTTGGCATTTATGTTCTTTAATATTTAAATATCTCAACTCACTCAAGCTTCCCAAGCAAATATGTCTGTTGTTTCTAGGCGGAGTTGGTAAGCACTTGTGGTTTGTCTTTAGTGTGTTATCATTTTTGACAGCTTTGCATAGCCTCCATAGGCCAACAGGGGTCTGTCTAATATTGTTGCTGGGCACATTTTCCTCGCTGAGATGAAAACTAAAAAAAAAAAAAAAAAAAAAAAAAAAAAAAGGTATTTTTAAAGCAGTAAAAAGGAATTAATATCCTTTCTCACTCAGTAGTCTATTCCTTGCTGAATTTATATTCAGCAAAAAAAAAAAGCAAAAAATTGTTACCCATTATTCCCTTGTACATAGCAAGGCTAACACATGTAAAGCAATAACTCATTTTCTATTGCCGTGTTTAGCATATGTCTCCTGTTGGCTCAGCAAGGCCTTTAGGCCGGTCCCTTGAGCCGGCCATCATTGGCAACTCTTAGCCCCTCGGCCTCAAAACCAAATAGCTTTGAATCATGTTGAGCTGTGATGCTAATTTTCATACTGATGCATTATGGGAATAAATGTATCTGACATACTGTGTCAATGGCACTGTCTCTTTGTGTCTCTTGTTTTTTTGTTAGCTGCATTCCTACAGATGGTATTCCATTGAAAATGTTCCCTTCCTACGGAAAAAGGGGGAAAAAAAAAAAAAAAACATGCACAGCACCAAACCTCTAGGTGCAGAAGGCTGTTAACGGTTGCTGATGATAGTAGGCAAACATTAACATAATAATTAGTGTCTTGTAATTGTTTCATTAAAACCAGTTGTTCCATTTCTCCTCGTGTTTTCCCAGAAGAGAAGCTGAATTTGGACGACAGCCAGTGGGAGGACATCCACGTTGTCACCGGAGCACTGAAGATGTTTTTCCGGGAGCTGCCTGAGCCGCTCTTCCCTTACAGCTTCTTTGAGCGGTTTGTGGAAGCGATCAGTAAGTAACCTCACAGACTGGAGTGCTTGGTGGAGAAACCTGGCAGCGTGGAGTTATTAAGTAAACAATAAGAAGGACAAGAATAGTGATTGTGGAGATGATAAGACCCCCAACGCTCCACATGTTTCATTTACTGTGTTGTGTTTTTGATGGCTTATTTTTATTTCTGGCCGTGCAATATTATCTGAGTTTTGTTTTGGATTTTGGTTTTTGGTTTAAAAAAAAAAATAGGGTAACCTATTTAGAGTGGTTGCTTTTCAACTAAAACCTCCTCAAATGAAAATAGCTTCTCACGGAATCGGTTTTGAAGGGATCACCTTTGGCATTCTCAGCACCTACCTTTCAGAGTTTTGGGATTGGCAAGGAGTTTGGGTACAAAAGGGTCTTGAAAAAGAACTTAAGTGACTTTCATTTTGTTTCATTAGAGAGGTGTTAAATCATCAACTCAGGCATCGCCTTCTTGAGGCTCCCTCACCCTCCACCCACCAATACTAGTAAATAGTCAGCTACAATTTTCTTATGAACAGTGTGATATTAAATTAAGTACTGGCAGGTTTCTTTGGTTAAGCTGGTGACTTTGTAGGGGGTTGAATTATATCACATACCAACCAGTAGTCATTGTACACTCACTCCAGGAAGCTTCCTTTTCTATTGTTTTTGCCTTCAGAACACACACACTTAAGTCAAAATGAGTAAATGAATGAGTGAATGAATAAAAATCTTTCCAAATGCAAGGAAACTTTTGCTATTGATGCTTCGAGAAGCAACTACTAGTACATCTAAATTTAGTATCTTAGGGTACACTTACTATAACTGTGACAGCTTAAAAAAAGTTTCCCGGCAAGAAAGCTGATTTGAGGAGGAAAAAGAAAGAAGAAAGAAAGGTAAAATTAAAAAGCTTGCAAGCCTGGCAGGAGCTTAATTAAATTCCAAACGAGAAAAATCTCCAAGAAAAAAAAAATTGCTCTGCTTAGGAGGTCTGATAGAGGATGGCTGTGTGTGCAGTGTTCCCATTAGTGGGCGTGGGGGTTTGGGGGGCCCATGTTGGAGAACAGCCCCTCAATATGCCCTTTATTCTGTTTCCCATTTCACAAGTCTTCATACTTGTTTAAAGTTCTGGTCACCAAATGATATCAAGAGGAATATAGCAAAATTATTTCCCCAAGGTCTTTCTCTTGTCTGCTCACAATGTCAGATTTTGTTGTTGTCATTGCTGCTCTTGTTGAATATATAGCAGCCGGTGCTCTAACGATGGGTTTTGAGGTAAGGCTGGGCCTCTTAACCCCTGTCTTTTTATTTCATGAGCTTTCTGCTTCTCAAAGAGAACAGCATTTTATGGTTCCCAGGCTCAACTTTTTAAAAGGAGGAATAAAGAAAATAATAAATAAGCATGCATTTCCATAACAACTTATACTGATGTTCTGTCTTGGAACGTGGCTGGCGAGCATGAAAGATTACTGGCAATGTTAGCACAGTGCTCTGGTAGGAAGTCAGGAAACTTGCATTTCGGTACCTATTTCTGATTATGTATATTTACAGAAGTCATACAAATTTCACATCATGGCCTCCGGACTTTTAGGTGAGGAATATGTTATTTGTGAACATACCTGTCCATGTGCTGATTTGAGGGCTGTGATAAAGAAACCCATCATTTAAGCTTCCTTTAGGTCACCTGATTCTAAAGATACAAAGCAAGCCGTTCCCTTAGCTTGAGAGATAGGGGAAGCAGGCCCTCAGAGGGCATGTGAGGGCATGTCCTTTGAATTTCTATGAAGAGTAGGACCATCTCTGCACTATCATAGACTCAACCCTCACTGAACAGAATTTCAGAAACACTGGCATAGTCAGAATGGAACAAGGCAGAGTTGAAGTGGCAGCATGCTATTGTGACAAATGGCTATTGCGAGAGTTTTCGGCAACATGTATAAAATGGGTTATGGCAAACACGAAAGAGATAGTGCTTAAGAAAGTCCTTTAAAACTGTAGGATACTGTACAGATGCTAACAGTGTTTCTTCAGTTGAGCTTTGTCTGAGAATGTAATATAGAAACAGGGAGGTATTTTTTCCTTCATTGTTTAAGGCAAGGAGAATCCACCTAATGACCTTGCTTTACCTAACTCAAAACAGTACCTATTATTTCTTGCTATGGAAAATGGAAGGACCAACCAACAGGGTTGTATGGTGGAGAACTAGGTCAAGATGTTGGACAGAGGCATATGTTTACTAACCCACGTGTTTTGGGCAGAATCTTGAAGTCAGTTCTGGTGTTCTAAACTCAACTAAACTCAGCTCTAGGTTGTAGTTCATATTTAAATATCCTTAAGCAATGAGAAAATGGCCACCTCCCCTTTGGCAATGGTAAAACTACACCAGAGTAGGTATTTTTACCAATCGAGTAAAAAATCTTTCAAAACTATAAAGACATTTATATCCAGCCCCAAAGGGGTGATGGGTTTTATCATACCTCTCCCTGCCTCCTCTAAAATCTACACAGTGAGAAGCTCAATAGACCTGCCCGTGAGTTCTTGGCCTTCTTTTGAAAAGGAAGCAACCAGGTAAAGGAAATTCATGGGGAAGATGTCCATCCATGCTGGCTCTGGGCCTCTCGGCCATCCGATCTCTGCAGCTCACGCTGTGCTCTGTAACCTAGGAGGGTTGACCCCAGCGAGCTACATTTCACAGGTGCTTTTGAGGCCTGGCTTCCTGCTGCCGAAGCCAGTGGAGACCCTGGAAGTACAGAGCAGAGGGAGAGGGAGGGAAAAGACCAGCTAGTTTGTTAGTTGATCCTCTACCCCCTCTCCCTTGTCCACCCACCTGCCTCAAGTAGTTTCTCTACCTGAGGGTCCATCTTGTCCACGGTTTCAGCTTTGACTGGAGAGGCCTGCTCTGGTTCCAGCTGCCATCTAGTGATGCGGACCCTCCTCTCTTTGCCCGTCCAGCCTGGTAGTAGCTTCCTGCAGGGGCTGGTTTCTTCGTTACTTCACTCTTCCTTCCTGGGCTCTCAGCTTCTTCATCACATGGGTAACCAGTTCCCTGCATCAAATTAATTCCCTCTGTTTGTGTAAATACTTGAAGTGGTTTCTGCTCTTTGGTCAAACACTAGCACACCACCATGTCAGTCAGTGTTACGGTTCATGTCGCTATAACATTATTTCCCTTTTCTCTTTCGTTACCCTCAATCCTAGGCTTAACATTTTTATTTAGGAGAGGTTGAGAGATCTGTTATCCTTTCATGACAGAGTTTAAAAGTGAATAGACCAAAAGGAATTTTACTTCCAACTGGAATGCTTTGCCCTCTGAGGAGGAAATGTTATTTCATGTACAAGCAGTTAATGACCACTTGTGCCATTGGAATTACTGTTAATTCTCGTTATATGTTTGAAAGTCATCATTACATATTCCGAGAAAAAAGAACAGAAGGCATTTACTTTTTTAAATAGTTTCTTTTTGGACCAAACACAAACATTAATATGATAAGAACCTGTAATTGCCATAGCGATCCCCTGTCTGATAACACTCATTGGGGTAACAAAAACACCAGAGATTGTTTTATATTTCAGAATCCAAGTAGTGCAGCTATTGATCTGAAATTCTATATTTGAGGTCAATGCAACTGGGTCACTGCAGGTTATTTCGTGGGGATTTAACCCACTGACTGCAAGGACTTAATTCCCTGGAAATGACTTCTGCTGAAAGCAGTATTAGTACTGTAAATGTGAACTCAGGACAAAAACACAGCTATAGAGTTTTATGATCTGTGATGCAATCTTGGGGCTAAAGTCCTGCAGGGGGTCTGGACATTTCCAGTATATCTAAATCCTAGGAAACGTACTAAGCTTACCTCTTTTCCTATTTTATTCATTCTGGTAGCTCTACATATCCAAAGAATGGAGACAAGTACTGTCTTTTCTGATTTAACATCTGCATTTTCCCCAAGTCCCTGGGATAGGGAAAGAGAGGAGGAAAACTTGTTGTCATTTTTCACAATTATCTCACTTAACCCTCAAAATAACAAAGCAGGAGATACTAGACAAGTAGAAAGATCCTGTGGAAAAGAATTTCTAGTTCATAATGTTACTGCGAGAATTAACTAGGATAACATTTTCCTTACTCTGTATTAGGTACTCAATCAATAACTTGAAAGAAATAAATTCTTCAGAGGAGTAAAGCGAGTCATAAAATATTTCCCAAGTTCACATGGCTCAAAAGATTAGATTTAGCATTCAATTCCATACTCTAAAACAGAAATACTTTCCATCATCATACATTGCCTTTGGGGGACTATTTAGAAGAAATCTTGCTCAAAGGATAACTAACTAGCTGTTGACAAATATCTGTCTGTTATGTCTTCCTATGTAAGACCTATATGTCCTATATAAGTCCACAACAATTTTTTCTTTCTTTTTTTTTAACCAAGGTTAGGATTAAATTTAATGATCAGAAGTTTTGATAATGGAGTTTCAAGTTAAAAATAAGGTAGAACTTTCCAAGGATGGGCAGTGTTGACAATATTTAGTACTCAACATTAAAAGCATCTGTGCTTTAATGTTATACTCTCTGAATATATTTTTAACCCTTTACTCTATTATTTTTTATAACCAATTGCTCCCCCATCCTCTTTTGATATGTATTTAGCTATACACCATGTTATTTTACTCTTTCATATGAGTAACTATTTCAAGCTTACGTTTTATTAGTATTCTTTTTTGCAGTTTTTCACTTGTATCGAATTACAACATGCAACAAGCCAAGACTGATTCAGGGTGCTCAGCTAGGGGTTTCTTTCTGCTTTCTGAGTCAGCACTACTGTTTTCCAGAGGACATGTGTATGAGTTTCTTATCGCTACCGTAACATATTATCTCAAACTCGGTGGCCTAAAAATACCAGTAATTTCTTATCTGACAGTTCTGTAGGACAGAAATCTGACACTGGTCTCACTGGGCTAAAAGCACAGCGTCTGCAGGTCTGCGTTCCTTTCTGGAGGCTCTAGGGGAGAATCCATTTCCTTGCCTCTTCCAACATCTAGAGGCTGCCTGCATGCCTTAGCTAGCAGTCCCTGGCCTCCACCGACACAGGGAGCAATCCCCTTCTGACTCTCTTCTGCCTCCCTCCTCCACTTTTGAGGACGCTTGTGATTACATTGGGCCCAACTGAATAATCCAGTAACATTCTCCCATCTCAAGGTCCTTATCTTCATCACATCTGGAAGATCTCTTTTGCTCCATAAGGTAAGATAGGCACAGACTCTGGGAATTAAGGTGTGGACATCTTTGTGGAGCCATTTTTCTGCCTACTACATCCTTTTCCCTCTCCTAGCTTACGCAGGTATAGCAACAGCTCCACTTTCATGCCTCAGAAGCTCTTAGCCTGGTAGTTTCCATCTGCCTTCTTTCAAATCCAAATGACCACAAGAGTCAAGATGACAGTGACACTGTAGCTTGATTAGTAGATGAGAAGGGGGTAAAGAGAAATTACCTCATGTATTTACTTACAAGATGTGTTATTTGTCATTTGTGATGGATAGGCTTAGAGATTTGACTCAAGCCTGGATCAAAGCTCATTTATTCAAGGACTGTCTGATAATTTCATTTTAGGCACCCTCACCTCAGCTCTTTGGTGCTCTCAGTAGAACATGCGAGTTTGCATTTGTTGGTTTATTGTGGTCTGAGTTTCCAAAGTTGCCTCTGTATGCAAAAATAATGACATTTCCTTCCACCCCTGAGCAATGCTCTGTATATTTACCATCATGGAATGGCAACCAATGCTAGTTACTCGATGAAAATGACCTTCTGGTTCCAATATCAATTCCTTTGTCATCTTCTCCAGTCTTCTGAAGTAAATATTTTGTATATGTGTAAATATTATGTATTACTTACTTTTAATATATAGTATTTATATGTTATTATATATAACAGTTATTTTATATATCATGCTTATTTTATGTATATGCATATACATATATAGGTACATATGTATATAACACTTAGAGATTAGGCAAACCAGTGATACAATGAAACAATGATGATGTTCCATACAATTCTTCAATTCTCACACATGCATTTAAAGACAATATATTTTTTAATGCCCAGTGTTTGTAAACACTGATTAATTAAGCAGTAAAACAAATTGTGAGAAAAGGTATCCATAAGACTGTCTGAACACCATTAAAATGCAGGCTGTTAGTCACCAAAGGTAGAGCATACCCCACGCGAGTCCTTAAATACAATTCCTAGTCCTGTGTTTCTATCAGTCACATTAGCCTCATATAAAAATGATTTAAATTAAAGGCATTGCCCTATGGCAGAAAGTATCTATTGCTTGTTCTAATGTTTTTTTTTTCTTCCCCCCCTATGGTCATCATGCCATTTTTACCTTTAAAGTATGCCTTCAGTAAGTAATTGGGGGGAAAAGCCAGTCAAGTATATTTGCAAATATTTTCTTTACTCTTGACTTTATCTTGCCCTTTGGTCAAACTATTTCTGATGCATCATCAACTCCGTGATGACACTCTTTGGGAGAAAAGATACAGAGCTTGCAAGGCACTTGACTACAAACAGTTGCTAAACATTGAACGCATAATAGTGACAAATTGCCTTAAAACTGTAGAAAGTAAAAAGCAGGGTTTAAAGGGTCACCCCAAAGAAACCAGAGATGTACAAATAATGGAGTATAAAAATATCCTTTACAGCACCATTTCAAGGAAATTTGAAATTAAAATAAAGGTAGATTTCACAAGTACTCCCCTTCCACTAACATTCCCACTGCAAGCTAACATTCTCACAGATTTGGCGGGGGTTTTTGTTGTGGTTGCTTTTTAATCAGAGTGTGTGTGTGTTCTAGCAAACTAGAAGTTTTATGGCTGATGCCTAGCTTGTCTCTTAACTCATTCTAATTATATTCATAATTAAATTGTAAAAAAATAGTTGACTAGAGCCAAATGGCTTGCACAGGTGTCTTTTTGTAGGAATGGTTTAGTGCTAGATAATAAACAACTGGACCTCCATTTACTTAATTTGGCTTAATGAAAAGTCCTTTATAAGTAAAACTAGAAGGTGATTCAGAACTCAGATTGGGCCTTGACTCTGAAATTAATTGAGTGGTAAGATATCAGCTCCCCTAGAAAATGTGGTGCTTGCTTTTTCGCTTTTCCTTAAAACTCTCCTTTTACTCGCACTCCTTTCTTCCATATCCTTAAGAGGTCACTTTCAAAGCACTAAACTTTACAAACTGAGCAAGCAGCCAGTCAGCCTTCATGAGTCAGCTTCCTAAGCATCCCTGCTCCAACCGAATAGACATGCTTTTGAAAAATATATAACAAAATGCAGAATTTCTCCTCAATATCTTAGTGGAAAACAGTTACCTTAAGCCATTCCTCTAATGGTAGATTTAAGTGACTGGTTTTCATTGCCTGTTATCAGGTTCACTGCGTCAGTAGATGTTAATGAAATTGAGAGTTTGTGGTCTTTTATTCTACACTGAGGCTCTTGCCTCATTCCACACTCTTGGGTTGCCACCACATGTGATCACCACTGAGAGGTCTTCCAAAAAACTGCCTGCCCACCCACCATCCACTCTGACTCTGGCCACAGCTCCAGAAGGAGAACGGCTGCCTCTAAGTTGTTTCTCTCTCTCTCTCTCACCCAATAGAGTATGATTCTGGTCAAAGAGTCTAAATAATACAACTGGCTGACCATTTCATTTCGAAGAAGGGCCACATTCTCTGCAAGATCTTCAAATCCCTACATGCTCTGGTGGCTCACAAGTTCTTAGACTTCATTATTTACTGTTCTTGCCTTGCCCATCTCAGTCAAGCCCATTGGTGTCATGGTTCTTCTTTGAACATCCCCAGTGCATTGAGGGTCTTTACCCAATTCCTCTACCAGTGGCACATCCCCAGATTGTCACCCATGTGTTAACTTCTCAGTGAGGTCTACCCCATTAACTAAGCTAAAGTTTTTACCTGCACGACACACCACCACATACCACCACACTATTCAAAAGCTGACCCCACTATTTACTACCTGTAAGACCTTGAGCAAGTTCTTAACCTCCACACCTCAATTTCCACATCTATAAAATGGATGTAAAAAAATATCTCCCTTGTGGGGACTGAAAGAATTTAATGGAATGCTAACTGTGGCAAAGCGCTTATTACAGATTTCCTGACATGTGGTATTCAGTGAATGTTAACTTGTCTTATTAAGTTAGAGTACAGTCAGACTATTCTTTTTTTTTTTTTAAAGATTTTATTTATTTATTTGACAGAGAGACACACAGCGAGAGAGGGAACACAAGCAGGGGGAGCGGGAGAGGGAGAAGCAGGCTTCCTGCAGAGCGGAGGGCCCGATGCGGGGCCCGATCCCAGGACCCCGGGACCATGACCTGAGCCGAAGGCAGACGCTTAACGACTGAGCCACCCAGGCACCCCAGTCAGACTATTCTTAAGACCACACTCTCAAACGACCTTTCTGTCCATTCCCACATCTTTCCCTGCCTCTGGGACAGCTGTCTTACATGACACGTATGACCATCTTGATTCTGCTTTAATGTTTGTTTCCAGAATTCCGAAGACTACCAAACATGTTTAAGATAATATCACAAGATATTGTCTTGCCTCACAATCCAGGGACTTCCACTTTCTGTATCTCATGACATTAATTTGTTCTGCCAACCATTCCCAGGCCCAACCCCATGTGATCCATCCGAAGTCTGTCACTTTGCTATAGGACGTACATCCTAATCATAAGCCAGAGGCCAACCTTCTTCTCCAACCTGACACTGCCTTGCTTCTATTAAGTATTAGTAAATCTGTGACATTCACAGTGGTCCCAGAAGAGACAACTACAAAGTAAAGCTTTCTCCCAGTTGGGAGATGAGCTGCCTGGTAGTGTACCCTGTGTTTCAGCCTATGAAAATTATAAACCCATTGGTAGGTGAGGAGTTTAGGGTATGGCAGGGGAATCTATACACCAGCCTGTGCAAATATTTGTAGCATTGTACCTCTTTCTCACAATGAGAAACATTTAAAAAGTCATCAACTAAACCATATTAAACAAGAAGTCATCCCCCCATATGCATGCATACACACGTACTCACTGTACAAACCTGAAATACTTCATTTTTATTTTTCAGGTCTAACATTTTATGATATTCTAGCTTTAAAAAGGTAGAATTGTTATTATTATTATTACTATTATTATTATTATTATTATAATTCTCTTAAGAGAACTTTCATATTAACTTCCTGTGAGCTATTTTCAAAACCTGCTGTGGAACGCGACCTGATGCCTACCCTCTTTTCTCTTAACTGGTTCACACACAGTCACATGCCCTGATTTGCTCAAGCCCCTGTCCTTTAGTTCTCCACCTCTCTGTCCACAAAATAATTGTTTTCAAATAACTTTTAAGACTATGGCGGGCTCCTTGAGATGTGGCATTTTTTCACTGGGCTCACCCCGCCTTGTTGTGGAGAGTTGAACTATAGACATGATGGCTCCTGGAGTACTCTAGCTGCCTGGAGAGTTCTGCTCATGTTGGAACTGCAGAATCCAGAATCACCTCGCTGAGAACTACCATGTCATTTGGAGAATGGGATTTTCCCCTAACAATTGACTCATGTATTTTCTCCCTACACTTTGGAAAACAGACACATGGAAAGTGGGTACACTGGTTTTAATTTTTTTTTAAGATTTTATTTATTCATTTTTTTGACAGAGAGAGAGAGAGAGAGCGCAAGCAGGGGAAGCGGCAGGCAGAGGGAGAGGGAGAAGCAGACTCCCTGCTGAGTAGAGAGCCTGATGTGGGGCTCAATCCCAGGATGCCGAGATCATGATCTGAGCCAAAAGCAGACGCTTAACCAACTGAGCCACCCAGGCACCCGCTGTGCTGGTTTTAAAAGTAAAAGTAATATGCTTGGAAGATGAAGGCAAAAGTAGATTTTTAAAAATCCATGAACTATAAAAAATTATATTGGATAATTATGAGAGTTTCCTCCTTTTGTTGACTTGTAGTCTTCCATTTAAATGTGCAGTTGCTGTCGCCATTTTATTTCATGTAACATCTTTATTATTGCATAAAATTGGAAATTCCAAAAGGTCAAATGCCTGAGGCCCTGAAGCCCTGATTATTGTTTAACCAGTCAGCTCTTGGCCCCTTTCTCTTTTCTTCTCACTTTGAGTGTCCAGACAGTGAAAAGTTGACTCTGAGATCTCAAGTCCATTCTTCTGCCAAGTAAGGGATGGGCAGACCTAATTATTGCCATCTGTCCTGCTGGTGGAGAGTGGAATCTGTCTTACCAACAGATGAAGTCAGTGATTCTTGGAGCTCTTCCCCAAGTCCCTACCTAAGCACAATGTTAAGACTGTTCTTTGACACTTTTGTGTATTATTCTCTGAATATCTAATTGGCACCTAAGAAGGAAATATTACCTCATTCAGAAATTTTTTGGAAATTTCTATTTCTTTGTGTTCTTTATAAAAATGTTTTAGGAAAAAAAATGGAAAGATCTTGAGCAAATACTAGACACAGAAAGACCTCAGAAGTCCCAGTCCGCTATGTTTGAATTTGTAATGCTTAGTGCTTCTGAGAGCTGGATCTCTGAATGAATATGGAGCAGTGTTAGCTGAGCAGAAGATTCAAAGCCCTCCCCAAACAGGAAAGACAGAGCAGCTAGAGTAGAGCATAACTATGAGACTCACATTGGTCAATGTCAGATTCCAAACAGCCTCTTTCTCTAATAGTCCCTTAATATTTGAGAAGGCCTAAAACCTAAACTGCAACCCCTGTTCAGTGTTCACCTTCCTTTCTCTGTTCTTTCTTTTTTTTTTTTTTAAAGATTTTATTTATTTATTTGAGAGAGAGAGAGAGAGAGAGCACATGAGAGGGGGGAGGGTCAGAAGGAGAAGCAGACTCCCTGCTGAGCAGAGAGCCCGATGCGGGACTCGATCCAGGGACTCCAGGATCATGACCTGAGCCAAAGGCAGTCGCTTAACCAACTGAGCCACCCAGGCGCCCCTCTCTGTTCTTTCAATAATTTTCACGAATTAATGTTTCCAGACCCTTCATCAGTCAGATCACCCTTGTCTAAGCATGGTCCTCTATAGTTTAGAAATCTTCTTGGTGAGCTTAGGCTGCCCTAACAAAATACCATAGACCGAGCGCTTTAAACAACAGAAATTTATTTCTTACAGTTCTGGAGGCTGGAAGTCTCAGATGAGGGAACCAGCACTGGGTTCTGGTGGAAGCCTTCTTTGTGGCTTGCAGAGAGCTGTCTTCCCACTGTGTGCTCACATGGTGGAGAGAGAGCAAGCTCTGGGCTCTTCCACTTCTTATAAAGACACTAATTCCATCGTGGGGCCCCACTCTCATGACCTCATCTCAACCTAATTGTCTCCCAAAGGCCCAATCTCCAAATACCATCACACTGGGAGTTAGGGCCTCAATATAGTCATTTCGGGGGCGGTGGGGTGGGGGTGGACAAAAACATTCAGTCGATTACATAAATCAGACTTCAGGGGAGTGTTTTAAATGTATAACTTTATCAGTGCAGGATAAACTTCCCTCCCTTATTCTGACAATAGCATTCTATTACTGCAACACAAAATTTAATTAGCTCTTTATTAATGTTATATAATGATATTATTGGAATCTGAAATTAAATTTCAAGTCCCAGGTGTCACTTTTACCCATTTCTCTCTCATCTGAAGTTTGTGCGTTTTTAAACTTCCATGCAGAACTGTGCATGCGACCCTGGACCACTGTGCTCGTCTCCTCATGATTCCAGCACAGGGGAGTATTGTTTTACATTTTACCTTTTGCATATGCACAGAGCTTAGCTCACCTGAGTCACATAACAACTGCAACTGGGACCAAAACCCAAGTGTTTAATTACAAAAGTTTCAGTCTTAGCATTCAACCTTCCTCTCAGCATTCTGACATTCGCAGATCTGAACTATCTGTGCACATCCAGGCTCTTGAATACATTTCAAGACCATGTAGCACAGTCTGAAAGGCCTTTGGGACAATGGAGAATTTAGACATAATTTACAACATTTGAGGAAAAACTTCAAATACCGTGCCAGGAGGAAGAATTGTAGAGAGGGGCATTCCAAATTTACAAAGAGGAATTCTTTAGATTTTTGGACAATTTTAGAATTAATTTGAATCACAAATGTGGTAAACTAATAGAGTCGTGTTAATATATAGATAAACCCCTCATCACTTATTCGTAAAAGGATTCTGTCCCAAGCATACAATTTAAAACAAAAGTGACAAAATTTTGTATTGCTTTCTGTATCCACAGCAACATTTCAGGTACTCATTTCTTGTGCCTGGGTCAGTGGAAAAGCTTTTAAATATGAAACTACACACAAGTGCCATTCAAACACACCTAACAGATGGAGAAGGAAATGCTTAAAGCGTGTGTAGAAACAAGGCACTATGTCTTCACTATCTGTTCTAGCAAGAGAATTAAGAAATAACGTCATAAGATTTTTTTATGACTTTCATCATAGGTGTTATTTAATTGAAAGGCAGGACTACTGCAAAGCTTTGCTTGCCTCCCATGTCATGTGTTAGAAATGTATTTTCATTTTTAAGTCCCTAAACTAAATTCATTATTTCAACCCATCATATTCATAACAGAAAAAGCCCGACTATAGCTAAAAGTTGATACTGTGTCTATTCACACTTGATATCCCTTTTGTTAAAAAATGTTTAACCTCTTTTTTGTAACAGAGAAAACATACAGAAAGATATACAGATCATGGGAGTATCATTCATAGGGAATTTTTTTTTATAGAAGTGATTTTCCAAGTTTATATGTTTGTCAGTCCTTTCTCTGATGATTAATTGTAAATTATCTCTGTTGACTTTTTAAGTATGAAACTGAGTAATGCTGTCTCGGGTCTAGTAGAGAAGAATACAATATTGTTTTCCTTCCCTTGGTCTGACCTAAGCATCTCTGGGGTAAGAGCCACGTCTTACTCATCTCTGTAGTGCCAACTCCAGGCCAATATAAAAACATAAGGTGCTTTATGGAAGTTGTCTCATATAATTCCACCTCTAACAACCCATGGTAATGAGCAGCAGTGGACTGTTGACATAGGGGGTGGGAAGGGTCTTTGGTGAGTAGGTGAATAAGACAGGTTGAAACTGCTTAATTTAACCCATTTTGCTGGTACTAAAAGTAAGGATTAACTGCTTACAGTTCTTCAAATATTCTTACATGTCTTTTAAGCTCTGTTGTACAGCTCCCTTCAGGAGAATATGCCGACTCTAGTCTTCATATTTTCTCCATGTCAAAGTACCATTGCTATATAATTTACAGAGAATTCATCTTGGTGGTTAAAAAGTTTATGAGACAAGAAGGGGAAAATTAAATGAGCAATAAAGTATCTTGATCGGGCTAGTGAACTTTTGCAGTCTTCAAAGGGTTACCTGAGCTCCTGCTCAGACAACTTGCCAGACTTAAATGCAGAGCAATGGTGGAGAGAACAGTGAAACTGTACTATAAAAATAAATTACTGTCATGAATATTAAGCAACAAGAATATAATAAACATGACTGTTTGCATGATTCTGATTTATTGGTACTGATATGCGTATAAATTATGACACTAAGTGTTTATTCTAGTTGTTTTAGAATATGGGCCAAACAAAGCTGGGTGGACACTTCCTGCAGACCTTTCCATCTGCCACCAAATTCCTAATTCTCTGCTCCTGTTGCTGTGTTTCTTATGTCGGTGGCATCGGGACCATGTGTGAGCAGCCATTGCCTTTAGTTTACTTTGCAGACTGAAGGAGATTGCCTTTCCAGGATCTGGTATTACAACTACCATCATGAAGTTTCCTTTCTCTCGCAGTGGAATAACTCCAGCTGCAAAGTATCCTGTAGGCTGTTCTTACTTGCTCTGTTAGACAGTGCTCGCTTTTGACGCAAGAGGGTTCATTACTATATTTATAAACCTTTTGGCCCTAGATTTGGGGTTTCCCAATGCTGAGCAGCACTGCATTTTGCATACTTGCTTAGCAGTGTGTGCTCTGGATCACTACTGCTGAGGTATTAGAGAGAGAGAGACACTGTGTATCCACAGAAAATCTGGAGGTACCTCAACTGCCATCAGATAACTACACATGTAGCACAATGTTGGTCTTGCTGATATTCACAAGTAGAAGTTATTAAGATTTGCCATCAGTTTTAATTGGCACTCTTTGGAGCCAGATATTTGTTAAACAGATGGCCAGGATAAGGTATTGCAACAGAAAATAACATTCTCCTGCCTCAGGTTTTTAGCTTTTGTGTTACATCTCATCAAGGTTTACTTCTCTTTTCTCTAACTTTGGTGACAACCTACAAGAAAGATGGACAAAAATTTAATGACCTTAACAAGAGCTGCGATGTCCACGCAGTGAAGTATGCTATATGGGTGCAAGCTGATGATACCTCTAGAGAATTGATGATAGAAAAACACCTGGCTATAGCGGAAATGCCTGCTCAAGGTCATGATGAGGCAAGAATTGTTGGCTACTTAGAATTGGAACTCCCACAACATTCTTGGAGGACATTTTAGCTGCATGTATCAAAAGGCTTAAAAATGAATATACCTTTCTATTGGCTACCACACACCTAGAAATTTACCTTAGGGAATTTTCACAGGTATGTACAACGCTGTGTACAAACGTGCTTTCCAAAATCTTACTTATAATGGTGAAAAATATAAATCTAACATATGTCCAAACCTAGGGAAGGTTAAATTTTAGCATATTCCTATAATGAAATATTAGACATTTGTTAAATTGTGTTGTAGGAAACATTACTTCTGCAAGTCAAATGCCAGTAAGTATTAAAATAGAACATAAGAGTGTACAGTATGGACCTATCTTTAAATGTGTGTGTAAATATCTATAAGTAGACAAAAGACTAAAAGTCTTTCCAAATATTAACAGACATTATCCTTGAATGCTTATACAGCCATTGGATTTTGTCCTCTTTTGCTTTACTCTTCAAGTTTCTGCACTACGGATAAGTACCTTTGTAATGGTAAAAAAAAAAAAAAAAAGAGAGAGAAAGAAAACAGAATAAAATAAAAGTGTAAGAAGAGAGTGAGCTGACATTGTTGTAAGATGTCTCAGAATCAGTTACTCTAGGGGATCCTAAATGTGGTTTCTACCTAAATCACCTTCATGGAAACACATTCCTAGACCAACTCACAGATTTTGATTCACTGTGCCTGGGATGGAGTTCAGAAATTTTTACAGAAACACAATCCTCGGGTAATTCTGATGTGTGGTCAGACTTGAGAACCAGAGATTTCAGTCCTTTCTCCTCCATGCAGCCAAATAGGAGAGCCAGCATTTCCTTCTCGTAGTATGCTGATATTACAGCATCTTACCCCCCAAGCCAAGATGTACGGTCCTTGAGGGGGACACTGAAGAGGTAAATTCCCTGAACTGGAGAGGACGATGCAACCACATGTGAGCTAGTGGCACAGTAAGCGATGAAGACAAGCACTGCCCTACAGAAGGGAGAGATAAAAGTGCAACGGTTGGAATGGTTTCCTTAAAGATTCATTCGGTGTATGTGGAGTTTGAAGGGCCAGCCAGGGAAAGAACATTAGCAATGGCGTTAGCCCTTATATGAGGGTGCTGTTTGGGGGCGAGTGAAGAATCTGAGTAGAATACAGTAAAGACTTTGGAGGTCACAGCAGAAGGTAAGGGGAGGACATACGGCAAGCCAGCATTGCAAATCCCGTGAAGGCTGTGGCTGGCAACTGTCGTATTTCATCCTGCATCCTCCTGCCTAACACAGTACCTTCCTCAGAAACACTACTCAGTGCATATTTAGCCAATAAATTAACTAACTAATTGCAGAGAGTTCAATACTACGATAGGATTTAAAATTTAATCTACAGCAATGAAAACCCCTTTAAATAGTTTTGAGAAAAGCAGTGAAAAACAGAAAATGATGTTTTAGGGAAACTTTTTTTGGTGATAATTGGCAAGATGTGTTGAAGAGAAGAGATTGGAGGCTGTTGTGTTGTCCTGGTATTACACTCAGCTACCAATCAAGTGTGACCTTGGGCAAGTGTCCTATCCACTTGGGGACCCAGATTTTTCTCTCTGTAAAGTGATTAAATGATACTATGTCAAAATTCTGAAATTGAGGATCTAGGGATAGGCAAGAGACTTATGATCCACTGCCCAAAGGATTGGCCAAATTTGTGTGTATTTTTGCCTGTGTGTTTTCTGGAGCAAGAGTCTCAGAAGGTTTTTCAGAAAAAAACCTAAAAAGTTACAAAATAAGTACCACTCAAAGTATGGTCTGCAGACCGGCAGCATCAGACTCACTTGGAATCTTTCTAAACATAAAAATTCTGAGGTCCCATTCCAGACTTTCTGAAAACAGTCTCTAAGGAGGAGCCCAGGAACCTGTTTTCATAAGCCTTCCAGTTTATTTGTATGCATGCAAAAGTTTAAGAAGCATCTGGTAGCTGGATGCTGCTCACCAGCTGAAAAATCTATTTTGTAAAAAAAAAAAAAAAAAAAGGAAAAGAAGGCATATATAAGAAAGATTACCAGAAATAAATAAATAAAAATTGCAAAGATTTGATGACAATTTGGATATACACAGTCATAGTCAGGTTTTAAACCTGGACAACTGACAGAAACAGAGAAGCTATGATGATGAGGCGTTTTGTATACAGTAGAAGTCTGGACCAAACACAGTTTAATAATGAACTGGTTTTTCTTCCTGATATTATTCTGGTAGACATAGGATCAAGATAGTTCAATGTACCTTTGTGCTTAGAGAAATTCTTCCAGAATCACTCAATTGAATTTGGCTACTGAAACACTAAATAGAAGTTGAGAAAGATCAGAATGAAAACTTTGGCAAAATTGAAGATACCATGAGATATATTGATTGTGTGTGTATAGGAAAAAAAAGAAAAGCCTAAAATTAGGATTCTTGCATGTAAAAAGATTCATAAGTTTTGATGAATATGTATAATACAAAATTCCTATTCACAGATGAGATTGTTTTAAAAATTTTAAACAGAGCATTGAGAAATGACCAAAAAATGGTTATTTAGACCAGCAAAATTGAACCTTGGCTAAATTTGACATAAGCTTTCTAGCTCTACAAGCCAAAAGGTATCTTTAAAGTAAATGAAACCAACTCTTGATTCAAGAAAGAGAAAAGATATGCAGATTGAAAAGAACTTGTAACTCTGAGTCTACACTATCATTAAGTGTACTTAGATTTGTACCATATAATTATTATGATTGTAGCAATTAATCAACTGATTAACATGTAGGGTCAGCAGGATCCAGTGATCTTATCTTGAAGCTTGAATTAATTAATTATACTTTCTTCAACATTATTATTTTCTATTAGTGTACCCCGGTTTGTGCAAGTTGCTCCTATTGACAAAATGTGGTTTAGTCTCTCTACTTATCACAGCAGGTACGGGCACTCACTGAGGTACTTTTGATGATATAAAGTCAAAATTATAGGGAGGGGTGCCTGGGTGGCTCAGTTGGTTAAGCGACTGCCTTCGGCTCAGGTCATGATCCTAGAGTCCCGGGATCGAGTCCCGCATCGGGCTCCCTGCTAGGCAGGGAGCCTGCTTCTCCCTCTGACCCTCCCCCCTCTCATGGGCTCTCTGTCTTTTTCATTCTCTCTGTCTCAAATAAATAAATAAATAAATCTTTAAAAAAAAATTATAGGGAAACTGAAATATTTTCAGTACTTCCTCAAGTAATTGCTTTGTTATTTTTATCATCAAATGTTTTATATAAATTATACAAATTAATAAGATTATTTCTAATGATTTTTAACATAAGACCAAAGGGCTTTTGTCTGTTGAAATAAGTCAAATCCAACCACACTATTGTATATCATATAATAATTATATTTTTCAGCTTATATTGCAAGAAATACCCAAACCCCCACCTTGCAAACATGTTTTTTTAAAAATATTTTAGACATATTTTCAAATATATTATCTCTTTTGCTGATGTTTTGTGAAATGTTTAAAGCCATACTATTCCCCTTTGTTACCTCAGGACACAAACTAAAACACATTCGAAGGGGTTTGTCCAGATTGCTAAGAAAAGAACTGGAATTGAATGACTTTCTCACCAAATATATATGGAACGACTTCTTGAGCAGGCACTCTGTTGAAAGTTAGAGACAGTTGGATAAACCTGACATGGTGCACTGTTGTGGAAGTCACTGTCCACAGGTGAAACAGACATGGGGTGAGACATTTGCAAGTGCACCACCAAGACAAAGATGCGAAAGGCCAAGGAAGTGTGAAGGTATACTCTTCCACTGGTCATGGGGTTTCAAGAGGATACTCTTGACAGAGTTGTTCCATATAAAACGAGATAGAATGCTAAAGAAATAAATACTTTGTGATCTAAGACCTGTTGCCTATGTTAAAGCTGGCTTTTTTTTTTCCCCTTTTTACTAGAAGCCACTTATTAGCAGGCCCCATCTCAGTTGGAGGCCCTGCCTTTTTGCTCACAGACTGTCTGACGCCTTTATAAAGTGGGCCACTGCATTGTTGATTACTGCTCACCAGGGTGGTCCGTGAGCCGCTCTTGTCTGCCATCCCACAGTGAGACAGCATCTTCTGAAGTTCTGGTCTCCTATGTCTTTAGAGAATGGTTTGTGTTTCCTAGGAAGCTTAAGTCTGGATGATTTACATGTAACATTTTAAACTCCCATTGTGTAATGCCCGGGCAAAGATTTATATGCGCCGAAAAGAGTTTTTCAGGTCTCTGTATAGCATTAAGCTATGTATCATATTGTCTACTGTCACTTATCCACAGGGCCGGAGAAGCGGTGTTCACGTGATGCCCAGTAACGAGGATCTGAAAATCCTACGTTCTACTGCAGAATAACTCGATGCACAAAGATTCTCTGGCTACTTACTACATTCTCATAATCAAATGATTAAGTGTTTTGTCAACCCAAATTTGATGTGTTTAATTTTGACTTGAAAAGAAACAAGAGAGAGGCAATTGGGATAAGAGGCGAAATGGTCAGTTTCCTTCTGCCCAATTTGAGTTCGTTTTCTCCCATTTACTTCTTGCTCTTTTCCAAGCGAAACAGCACATTTGCTGGATGTGAGAGTTTGTCAAATGATCACACAAAAAAATTCCAAAAACAATTTCAACCTGCCGATGAAAAGGGAACATTCATACTTACTCTTGTAAGTATTAAAAGAAGAATGACCCACTAAAATCCAAGCTACACCGACACACACCAGAAGCCTCTGAATATGGTATTATTAACATGCTACATGTGGGTGTGTGGGTGTGGGTATGAGTGTGGGTGAGATGTATCATTGCTGTAGTGTAAAAGAGTTGAATTGGCTTCCACTTGACTAGATGAGAGCTCTTAGTTCTTATTTTGAAAGCAATCAATTGAGCATGGTTAATTAGGATATCACCAAGTAGTTAAGGAAGAAAAAAAAAAAAAGCCAAACACTTATTAGAAAGTATATTTTGAATCTGCTCACATTACAGTGCTGATCGAGCGATTATGGAAAGAATTCACCAAAACTGTGGTTGTTAGGTGATTTCTGCACAAGCACATTTTTCTTCAATTCCAACAAATTATTATAGTTATTTTATGTGGTGCTACAGTGCTACCTTTATGGGAATCACTGAGTTATAAACAAAGAATACATTCCAGTACTCCAAGTAATAATTGTAAGAGGACGAGCCAAAAAGATCTCATTTGGGAAAAAAAATATCTTTAATTCCGCTCTTATTCTGTCCATCAGAGCTCTTTTAACTCAATTTAAAAATATACAGCATTTTTATGTAATGTTTAATTACAGTAAAAATTCAAAATAACTAGCAATATTAACTAGCCATCTCAGATTTATATTGTGCCATTTTATTCAAGGTATGCCTTTCACTTGAATGTCTCAGTGTCCCAAGTAAATTAACTTTTCTCATTAATATGGAAAATGAGAATGGATTCCATATTTTCACACACATGCCCTTTTCATTATATTCTGATGGTGTATACACTCTTTTCAAAATAATTCCAGAAATCTAGCAGCCCAAGAGAGCTGAGTATTAATCCTCAGAATATCAATCCACTCTGAGAATTGATACTCCACCACCCAGATCGTTCCCCACATATACTAATAAGCTCAGTGGGAGTCTTCTTAACCTTGGGCAAGGTTTAACATTTACATAATTTGAGGCTTACAAACAAAATACAAAGGCAAAATCCACATTCTTCCCTAATGTTTGGATAACTTCTTGTTACTCAGTTTCTTTGTCTGAGCTGCAGCCCCCTTTCATGCATTAATTTGAGTTATTTGTGAGCAGAGTATCCTAGAGTATGCTTGAATGCAGGAATTATTGCCCTAATTGTTCAAGTACAGTATTGGGCAAGTTCTAAGTATTAGTAGCCCGTTGAGGGGAACTCAGACTTTAACATATTTTTATCTGCTTGCAAAAGACTAACATTTTAAAGAGAAATTTGCTGGGTGTTTTTATGTCAGGGACAAGAAGCATTTGTTCTTCTCATGCCTGAACCTAAGAGAGTAGGACTGGGTTTGTTCAGATCCACCTGGTGATGTGGGCAAGAAGAGTCTTTGCTTATTCACATCCACCAAGCCTTTGGGATATCTTTTTTTCCTTTCCCCCCATTTACTATAAAAATACTTCAAATCCCCTTCAAGTAAGTGAGAATCTAGGTTAGAATCCAGATCATCAAAAATAATAGCTTTAAATTTTCAAGTGAAAATAACTGCCTTGTATCCAAAGTTATAGCAGACGTTCCCACCATGGGCTGTAATCAAGTATAACATTACTGGGATTTCCACCCAATCATGGTTGTCCAAAGAAAAACCCTTGCTTGTAAAGATGTGTTGTTAGCAACTTTTTTAATCTTTAGATTTCTGATTTTTATTTTTATTCCTTTTTGTCATTATGGGAGTGAATAGTAGGGCAGTCTTTGCAATTCAGTTATGTAAGACAGGGCCATGTCTGTATGAACATAAGGAGACATAGGAGGGACACTGACCCAGCTTGCTGGGTCACTTCTACACCAACCCCACAGTGAAAACCTCACATTTAGTCCCACACCAAGTGACTTACAAGCAAGTCAAGGGATTTCTCTGACCTTACTTTATAACCTCTAGTCAGCATACTCACTCTATTTTGGTGCAGTCAAGGTAAGAAAGCGCAAAGTGTTTCCTAATAAATGCTGTCATTTCTTTTTCAAATATTGTATAAAAGCAAAACCATTCTTGAGCAACAGGCTTAATTCTCTTCTGTTTCATTCATTCATTCATTCATTCATTCATTCATTCATTCATTCTTCATCATCATGAACATCATCATCATCAGTGTAACCAGTTAAGTAACCAGCAATGTGGTTCTGTACTCTAAGTGGTATTTGTTGAAGAAGCAAGAGGCTAAAATTCAGATATCTTGTTCATTTCAAAACAGTTGTCAAATTCTCCTTTGGACTGGAAAAGAAAAGTTTGAAGAAATTGACATCTCAGTCACTGGTTAGGAAGTAAATACGGAAGTGCAAAATGGCATTTTTAAACAAAACTGCTTTCCTGACCATGACTGAATTTTCACATTGTCAGCACTTCCATTATAAACATTTTTTTTTTCGTTGAGAGTTTATAACGCAAATGTAAAGATTTGCTATGGGCTAAATCTCAACCCAAGAGCAAATGTTTATACCAATTTTGAAAACAATCAGCTTGCCCATTTGTAGTTATGCATGTGTTCATCATCTGTTATTGCTTGTCCAATGCTCTCCAACTTCTGGGAGAAAAAGCAGACATCTGGAGAGAAGAAACAATGTTTGCTCTCCGGCAGATGTAGTCTGTTTTCCACAGTCATTGAATAAGGAAGGTATCGAATAAACATGTGCCCTTTAATACAAGGAAATGAAAATGACAATATCCTGCATGCATACCAATACTGTTGAAATACCAAATTGGGCAGTCTAAGAATTGGTCACTTTGGGACACTAGAACTCAAGGTTATACCCATTTTACAGATAGGAAGGAACTGAAAAACTACCATGAATTGTAGCGGTGAAATGCCCACTCCTATAAAGTACATCATACTTCAGGGACTGCCAGAATAAATCAAGAATAAGCACTTTGGTCAAAACAATTTTTTTTTTTTTTACTAAAAATAATAAATATTTTCCAAGATTGTAAATTATTGCTTAACTCCCAGTTTCACATCGTTTGGGCTCTTTCCCTCTTCTTTTAAATTCATTCAGTAATCTAAATATTCAATTAGTACCTTGAGGGGGAAAAAAAAAGATCAGAAACTAATTTATATCTGGAGCAATTCTGAAAATGTTCCCTAACCGTAGGTCCTGATGGGCTGGGGAATCACGGATGTTTCTGCACAGACTTTTTTTTTTTTCCAAAATAATATAAAATTTCAGCGGGTCCTTTTTTCACCTACATTGGATGGTACTATGGATAACAGAGGGCAAGTATGGTTTACCAAGAACAAAGCAGGCTCATAAGTGATTTAAGTTCTCCTCGTTTAGGCTCAATTTAGCTTCAGCACATCAAACAAGTCCTCTGTCCTCTCAGATTTCATATTTGAGGTTATTGAACAAAGTAATCTCTAACCATCTCTTCCTGCTCTAAAGTTCTACAGTTTTGTGGTGTTATTCCTTACAGTGCCTTCCTCAGATGTTTGGAGTTCCCTGGTGAATTAAGTCAAGGTTTTTGCCTGACTTTCCCATAGTCTTATGTACTCTACTTAATAAGCATTGTCTAGCTCAAGAGCATAGTCAAATGAAGGAAACAGGAAAGCACACTTGCCTTGTTTCAAGGAAGGTAAACTTAACGATCTTTTTATGTAGCAAATCCTGATTGCCGATACAACTCATTTTTTGTTGATGAGGATTTCTATAGTACTGGTAACAAAATTAAATTCTTTTTTTTTTTTAAGATTTTATTTATTTATTTGACAGAGAGAGACACAGTGAGAGAGGAACACAAGCAGGGGGAGTGGAGGAGGGAGAAGCAGGCTTCCCGCCGAGCAGGGAGCCCGATGCGGGGCTCGATCCCAGGACGCTGGGATCATGACCTGAGCCGAAGGCAGGCGCTTAACGACTGAGCCACCCAGGCGCCCCCAAAATTAAATTCTTGCCTTAATTTGTCATACCTATATGCTAGCAGTTAGTGTACCTCTCTATAATGTCAGTTTGGAATTCTAATTAGTTCTTATTTTATTACCAAAACCCTTAGAATATTATCTTCAAAATTAACTCCAGAGTATGTTTACATGGCACTCATCTCATGGCTCATTTTCCCCCAAATCAGCACATTCCCATATGTTGTCCATTTTGCTAGACTAGAGATAATTTTCCATGGTGGCCTGGAGGACTTTTGGAGGAAAACCCCATGTCTCAATGCTCTAAGTAGATTTTAGATACTCAAAACCATCAATTACTTATGTCTTGTCCCCAAGAGAAAAAGTCAAATGCAATGGATTCACTGCAATATATGTTTCCTGGTTTTATCCAGAGGAAGACCAGGGAACATTTAAGTTTATTTGCTGTTGTTGTATGTTTTTGATTAAAGCTATGTAATTAAAAGTAAAAGTGCTCAGTATTAGAACAATTGTTACGGATTTTTTCCAGCTGGACTAATGTATAATTTGGTGTACAAATTTAGTGTACAATTTGATAAGTTTGACAAAATTTGACCTATGTATACAGTGTTAAATCATCATCATAATCAAAATCATGAGCTTATCTTTCACCCCAAAAAGTTTTTCCATGCCCCTTTAGAATTCCCTCCCTCCACCCATGGTACCCCTCCCCCATAACAAATGATTTGCTTTCCATCATTATAGATTAATTTGCATTTTCTGGAGCACTGTATAAGTAGAATTATATAGTAGGTATTCTTTTTTTCTGTCTGGTTCATTTCATGCAAACAGTTACTTGACAATTTATCAAAGTTGTGTATATTGAAGGTTTATTCCTTCTTATTGCTGGGTAGTATTCTACTGCATGGCTATATCACAATTCACTTATCAATTTACTATTGATAGACATTTGGATTGTCCAGTTTTTGGTTATTACAAATGAAGCTGTTATGAACATCTGTGTTTAAGCCTTTGTATAGACCTATGCTTTCATTTCTCTTGTGTAAATATCTAGGACTGGAATGACTAGTTCAGGTGGTGGATGTAGGTCTTTTTTTTTTTTTTTTTAAGGTTTCGTTTTTAAGTAATCTCTACACCCAACATGGGGCTCGAATCCACAACCCTCAGATCAGGAGTTGCATGCTCTACTGACTGAGACAACCAGGCACCCCTCGATGTGTATCTTTCTAACTTTATAATTAACTGCCAAACTGTATTTCAGAGTAGTTATTTTTTGTTTTTCATTCTCACCAGCAGTATATGAGAGTTGCAATTTTCTCACATCCTTATCAACATTTGAGGAGGCCAGTCTTT
This sequence comes from Neomonachus schauinslandi, assembly GCF_002201575.2. NCBI lineage: Eukaryota > Metazoa > Chordata > Mammalia > Carnivora > Phocidae > Neomonachus > Neomonachus schauinslandi. Next base: position 108,111,441 of record NC_058405.1, read on the forward strand.
TTAATTTTGGCCATCCTAATAGGTTTGTAGAAGTATCTCCTTGTGGTTTTTATTTTCATTTCCCTTTATTGCATGCCAGTAATGTTGGGCATCTTTTTATGTGCTTATTGGCCATCATTATGTCTTCTTTGGTGAAGTGTATGTTCAAATTTTTTCTCATTTTTTTTATTGGGTTGTTTGTTTTATGATAAGAGTTTTGAGGCTTATTTATATATTCTGGATATGAGCCTTCTCTCAGATATGCTTTGGAAATATTTTCTCCTAGTTTGTGTCTTCTTGGTTCATTCTTCTAACAGTGAATATCAAAAAAAAAAGCTCTTAATTTTGATGAAATTCAATCTATAATTTTTTTTTCATTTATGGATGTTTTTGGTGTCATATCTAAGAAATTTTTGCCTTACCTCATGTCACAAAGATTTTCTCCTATGTTATCTTTCAGAAGTGTTATGGTTTTAGATTTTACATTAGATCGATGATCCATTTTGAATTCATTTTTGTGTAAAGTTGAGAGGTATGAATCTAAGTCCACTCCTTTTTACATGCAGATATCCAATTTTTCCAGCAATCTTTAAGGCTACCCTTTTCCACTCAGTTGCCTTTTCACCTTTGTCAATAGGCTGTTGTTCATGTAACAGTAGATTTATATTGGGACTATTCACTTTGATTCATTGATCTACTTATCTAATTCAATGCCAGGACCACACTTTCTTTATTACTGTAAATTTATAATAAGTCTTTTTTTTTAATTATGTTATGTTAGTCACCGTATAGTACATCATTAGTTTTTGTTGTAGTGTTCCATGATTCATTGTTGCATATTATAATGAATCTTGAGATCAGGTAATGTTAGTCTTCCAACTTCATTCTTTTCAAACTTGTTTTCACTGTTCTAATTTAGGGGACAGCACACATTTTTTTTTTCTCTAAAGGGACAGAGAATAACAGTTTAAGGTTTGCAGGCCATAGAGTCTCTTTTGTAAGTGTTCAACTCTGCCATTGCAATGAAAAATTAGTCATAGGCAATATTTAAACAAATGGACATAGCTGTGTTTCAATAAAACTTTATTTACAAAAGCAAGCAACAGGTTGGAAGTGTACTGCAGGTCATAGTTTACTGACCCCTGTTATAGGTCCTTTTATATTTCCACATGATTTTTAGAATCATCTTGTCAATTTAAAACCCCGTCCAAAAAAAAAAAAAAAAAAAAGACCAGCTGAGCTTTTGATTGACTTTGAATTGAACCTATAGATCAATTTGGGAAGAAGTGATATTTTAACAATATGGGGTCTTCTAACAGATGAACAAATTATATCTCATCATTTATTTAAATCTTCTTTAATTTCTCTCAGCAATGTTTTACAATTTTCATTATACGTATTTTATGCATCTTTTGTCAGATTTATCCTAGTATTTAATATTTCATTGTTATTATAAATAGTATTTCTTATTTCAATTTCTGATTGTTCATTGCTTCTGTATAGAAATACAATTGATATTGTGTTTTGTTTTATATTCTGGAACATTGTAATACTAAACTATTGGTTCTGATGTTTTTTTGGCACATCATCGAATTTTCTACATACATGATTATGTCATCTTTGAACGAAAACAGTATTAGTTTTTTTTTTTTTCTTGCTGGATGCATTTTATTTCTTTTTCTTGCTTCATTGCACGGACTAAAACTTCCAGTACAATGTTAAATAGAAATAATGAGCGTGGACATCTTTGTCTCTTTGCTTTCTTTAGATAGAAATCATTTACTCTTTCACCATTAAGTGTAATGCCAGCTATAGGTTTTTCCTTCTCTTCTATCCACAGTTCCTGAGAGTTTTTGTTAGAGTAGATGGTGAATTTTGCCAGAAGTTTTCTGAACCTATTGAGATGATCATATGGTTTTTCTTTTTCAGTTTGTTAATACAATTAATTACATTGATCGATTTTTCAAAAACTAAACCAAATATGCATTCCTGGACCAAACCCCACTTGTTCATGATCTATTATCTTTTTATATATTATTGTCTTTCATTTCCAAAACTTATGTTTAAATTTTTGCATCTATGTTCATGAAGGATATCATTCCTTAAGTTTTTTCCCCTTATGATATATTTGTGTGGTTTTGTTGTTCACTATCAGCATAATGCTGGCCCTAATAGAATGATTGAGACATGTTCTTTATCTTCAATTTTGTGAGAAAGTTTTGACTAAAAATTCAACCTCTTTGCTAGATACAGAACTATTCAGGTTATCCACTTTTTCTTCAGTGAGTGTTAGTAGATTTTGTCTTTTAAGGAATTTCTCTATTTCCTCTAATTTGTTAAGTATATTGGAATAAATTTTTCCATAATGTTTTTTTATTGTTCTTTTAGTGTCTGTAGAATCTATAGTGATGTCACCTCTCTCGTTCCTGATTTTAGTAATTAGTATCTTCCATGATTTTTTTCAAGATAATTCTAAGGGACAAAGGAAGGATGCCTCAAAGGGAATACAAATATTTAGGAAACTGATTAGACTTTGAGAAATGTGAAATAAAAGAGGTAAGAAATAAGACATCCTCAGGTAGTAATAAATGTTCCCCCAGACTGGGTTAGCATCTTCTAACCCTAATCCTTTCCCTCATTTATAATACTTATATTAATTTTCTGTATATAGTTTGGGGAAAGTAGTTATTTAACAACTGTTTTATTTACTTCCATAGCACTAGAACACAGCATAGTAGCTGGCACATAGTAGGTGCTCAAAAGTTACTTTCTGAACGTGTTATGGATGAATTAACATAGTTACTTACCATGTTTGGAAAGTTTCTCTATGATTTATTATGGAATCTGGTTTCTATCTTTAGGGAACTCCAAATCCACGGAAGATTTTATACAAGTGCATGACGTATTGAGATTTGCAGTGTGACATTATATTTAGGGCATGGAAGGTAGTAGACTAAGGAAGACTGGGGCTAGAGAGTTCAGGAGCCCTTGTTTATTTGAGGACTATCTGGGGAGTAGAACTTATAAAATTCATTTGAATACTTACAGGAGAGAATGAGGGGAAATTCGACGTAGAGAATGAGAGAAAAAAGGAAGCAGAACAGATTCTCAGTAATTTGGGTAATTTGTTAGATATGTGCCATCAAGGAAATTTAAAAATAATAGAATAAGAAAAAAACTTTACACATTTCAAAAAGACAGGTACCCAGTTGTTACCTATATAAAACAGCACTCTGATTCTTTTTTCTTGAAATCATTCTCAATGAGGTTGCCATAGCTTACTTTAAAAAGAGGTGAAAAAAGCATAATATACATACAGATTTTATTATCTATATAGCACTGATTCAACCTAAGTAGGTTCAATGGATTCATATAACAATTTCCCAACAAGTGAAACATCTGTTAAGTATAAAATACTTTGATGTTATATCAATAAAAATATTCTAAAATATATCACCTACTTCCCAGAAGCATTTTAAAATTTCTCTCTCTCGCTTTCTCTCTTTTTGCTTCCCACTCTGGGAATGACTATTATAGGAACACTTTTTATTTTGATAAATAAATTAAGACTCGGAGAGGTTAAATGACATTTCTAGTGTCACAAGTTGAATTTGTCAACCTCAAGATTTGAACTCAGGTGTTTTTATTCTAAATCTGGTTTTTTCCCACCTTACTGTGTTATCTCCATCTATATTTTGATATTATCCAATGGTGCGCTCATTAATTCATTAATTAACTGTAAGGCCAAAAGCACAATCAAAATTTAGAATAAGAATTCTGAAAAACTCATGGTTAAGGTAGTAACATACTTCCCTAAGGCAGCATTTTAAGGAAAAAAATAAAATATGATGTTATGGGAAGAGGATGGGCCTTGTGATCAGGCCAACTTGGGTTCAAATGTGGGCCTTACCGCATACTATGAGACATTGTGTGGCAAGCAACCAATGCCCAGCATGTCAATGTTCTCATCTTTAAAATGGGCATGTTACCCAGATGATAGAGTTATTGTAAATGTTATTGTAAGCATTGATAACATCAGCTGTGTACTTTCTGTCATAAAGCCTGGCATTGTAAAGTGTTAATTTCCCTTTCTTCCACTTAGTAAAGAGTTGATTTTAGGAGCAAGGGTTTTAGCTTTCATATATCATTGCCCGGTCATACTATGTCACTGCCTAGTGGTAAGAAAGACTTTCCAAACCTTTAAAAAAAAATCATAACTTACCATCCCGCTTGGAAGCAGTAAGTACATAGACTGAAAATATGAATCCATTTCTTCCTGCTTATATAAAATCAGCAGTTTCATTGTCTTTCCCTGTAGTCATTCTCGTTGAGGTAAAGCAGGAAAAAGTTTGAGAAGAAAAGCAAAGCAACTCAGCCTTCAGTATGGCTATTTTCTGTATTTATTTTAACAACTGGAGAATATCATTTGGTTTTCTTCTTGGACCAAAGACCATTAATTTCTATGCAATATGTGGTTTTTCACTCACTGTAGGTCTGGTTTAAGCATGTTCTAATTCTGAACTGATTAAGTGCAGCTTGATTTCTGGATGGCAGTTGTTTATAAGTTATAATAGTTTTCTTAGTTATTGTGTTGGAATCCACAATGATGCTTACCTTGCATACAAGATGATGTCTTTGTCTGCAGAAGTCATCTTTGACCACAATACCCACAGGTCTAGGGTAAAAAGACACCACAAACGGCTGAAAGTGTCAACATAAATAACTATCAATAAATATTATGGAATATAGCAAAAGCATTTGGCTTTTATCTTGCTAACCTATCAGAGCTAACTGTATGGCTATTATTGTCACAAGGGATACTCCCAGTTTAGCTATATACAGTATTTATAAAGTGCCCATCACCGTGGTATCTAAACACTTGGGCAATCTAATTAGGCTAGTCCAATTACTTGTGTAGAAGTAGAAAAGGTGCACTTCCTTATATTCCACTCCACTGGAACCAATTTGATTGTGTTTTTAAAAGCAAGAAAAGCCTTCTGTGAGAATAGCTTTCTAGGCCTCTTGTTCCAAGATTAAAAGCCTGTCTGGGTAAAGAAATGACTGTTTCTTATTCCTGAAGGTGATAATGTTCGGAATCAAGCTACTCTCTAGTGGTAGAAAACACCACAGCCCAGAGATCTTGATTGAGAACATTCTACTCCCTTTTCTTTCGAACTTCACTCTGGGGGCAGGTAACTGAAAAGTACTTTCTAAAAGCAGTTCACCTGAAGGTGAATTATTTCCGAAGACCTCCTTGGTGGAAAAGCAGTGTTCTCCCCTGGCCTATGGAGTCAGAGTACTTCTCCTCCTCTCTAGGAGATTTAACTGGGTCAGACCTGAGTTTAACCTTGATAACCAAAGCCACCCCTCGATTTTTATTTCTCACAGACAAGAGAACTTAGGACATATTTTCTAGTGTGTATGTGTGTGTGTGTGTGTGTGTGTGTCAGGAGTGAGTATTAGCCATGAACATAATCACTAATAAATATTTTTAGAATTTAAAGTTGATCAAAGTTTATTAAAAGCAGTTTCTGTGCCCTGAAGTAAACTGTGAATACTATGCTTATATAGAAAAATAGTGTGTTGCTAATACATACCTCAGGATAAAGAACAGTTATCCTTCAGTACTGCCAAGACTTCTCTCTGAAATTTATCACTAATTCAGGTTGATGGGAATCTAATTTATCAGATATTTTATTTTATTATATTTTTCATAACAAGGTAGCAATCAAGTCAACATGGCCTGCAGTGTTTCAAAGTATAATTTAAAATTTCCTAGGACTAACATTTACCTTAAAAATGGGTAGACTATTATTTTGCTCTTTGGTCATCCCATCTATATTGTGCGTATTATATTTCTTGCTGCTCAGTTCAGCTTTTTAGCAATCTTATTTCCTCTTTATCTAATCTCCAACATCATCCAGTTTCTACATGTGTCTCATTGATTTCTTCTTCTTATTGTGGCACTGGACATAATTATGAGTCTTTTTTTAAGTTGATTTTCTTTCAATGCCTCCACTCTTCTGAGCCCGTTCTGTTAGTTGGACGCTTCTCTTTTACATATCCATTCTTAGTTGTAAGATTTTTCTTCTCTCTTTCAATATACATTTTTGGGGGGGAAGTATCTGAGTTCGTGGAACATATCCCTGGGCAGTCACATCAGTTCCTTTAGCTAACTATTCCTGTCCTTTCTCATCAGAATCATTTGCAATTGTCTTCTCAGAATTCCCTTTTTTAGAGTGTCCTTTTCCTCTTGAGCCATCTTCCTATATAGAAATTTTCACCAAGGGATCTTAAACAATTTTCCCCCCTCTAGCCACTAAAACAATGGATGTAATTATTGAGCATCTACTTCATGACAGGAATTTTATGTGTGTTATATCATTTACTCTCTATAGCTATCTTATAAGGTAGGTTAATAAGTACCAATATAAAGACCAGAGTTCAGAGAAGACAACAATTGGAGTAATGGGCAAAGCAGGGTGGAATTTCAGGTGTATTTGGCTCAGAAGCCTGTACTCTCTATTCTCTACTATAAATTAGAGTAATTTAAATATCCTTATGTTACTATCAAATACTACATCAGCTGAATTATATTTGGCTGCAATAAATGGAAAATCAGCTCAAAGCAATAATCTACTGGCTCACGTCACTAGAAAGGGTTACTTGAGATAGGCCGAATTAAAGGATTTGTTGATACAAGGATTCAAAGATGGAATCACAGACCCAGGCCCATTCAAAAGCTGTGCTGCCATGCACAAGGCTGGCTTCATCCTAATGCTAATTGCCCTCACTGTGCAGGATGACCTCAGTAGCAACACAAACCATGTCCTTCCTCTGTTATCTCTGGTGAAAAGTAGAGGAGCATGTTTGCCAGAAATCTGAGCAACAGTTTCCTTTCACTGAATTTATTTGAATTACATCACACATGTATTTCTTAATATAGCCAGGAAAAGTACATTGCATTGGATTAAGCAAGGTTGAATCCCAGGTCAAAGACTGGAATCTGCTAATGGTGAGTCATATAATAGATCCCTGTACAATACTATTCTGTTTAGAAGAAGGAGAGGAGGATCAACTCAAGATAGGCAGTCAATGGGTATCTCCAGTCCAACTCATTAACTCAACACTCACATGCCTCTTCTATTACCTTTGAAGTTTTTATACCTGTTTGAAACCACTCACTCCTCTCCAGAGCTTCATAGAGCAACCAGCAATAGCTGGTTCCAGGAATCTGAGCTTTGTGCTCAATTTTCTTTTTCAGGTATAATGTAACTTCTCTAACAGACAGCTATCTGCCACCAAAGCACTTAACTATTCAAGAGTAGGGAAAGAAGGGTTAACTACAACTAACATTTCTATTTGTAAATGTGAACAATGGAGAACATATGGTAGTTCTTGCTCCATAGAATACGTGACATTCTCCTGAGGAAGAAGAGTGTGAGTTCCATGCGCTAGCTGTGGAGCGACTTTCTGAGCCAACCAGCCCGACAGCTCTTGATTCTACTTTCTGGGAAAATCTCACTTACCCATTGTCTTCCATGGTTCACAACTGAGAAAGGTATGGTGAAGGATATCCTTCAGAAGCATCTTCACCCCTAGGGATCCTGGGAGATCTGAAGTAGTTGTCTGTCCTAGTCAGATTTATTTGGCAATAAATCCCTTTTGAAAGTTGAGAACACTTCCAGTTTATTTATTTCTTGTCATTTATATTAGCTTTCAATAATTCTAGAGATCTTTTGTGGTCATATTCTGGAAATTTCATTCTCTTAGCAACAAGCTTCTGCCCATTTCTCTGGTGCTCCATTTAACTGATGCTATCTTCATCTTAGAACAGCTGTCAAGAGAAATTGAAAGAATAACTGGGTATTCTTCTTATGGAAGGGCATTAGAGATAGCCGGCAGAGACCAACATGGTCTGTGTCTATGGTTCCAAAATACCACAGATCTGAGTCAAACCAAATTTTTTGCGGCTGTGTGCCAAGAATAATTACAAACTTCACAGCCTGAAATGATGGGGTCTTTAATGCCTCCTCGCTAACTACTACATTCAAACTTCCTTCTGTGCAAAACCTGTTACTCGACATGTCCTTGATTCTGTTTTTAAAAATTATACCTCGTACTTTCTCCCTCCTTCTTCTACATTCAGTATAATTCTTCAATTCTTGTATGCCTTTCCAGCTGGTCATTCATTCTTCAGGAATTCTAGGACAGCCAATGGGGCTATCAATTGCATTTATGAAAAAGATGATTTTGCTGATATTACTTTCAATCAGATTTCAAAGTTTCATATTTCTGGACAGCGTGTGGGGAACCAAAAAAGAGCTCTTTACCCTGAGAAGTTAAAGCATGATTAGTGGTTTAACACAGCCAGGGACTGACATGTGAAAAAAGGAAGGACTTTATAAAAAATTATGAGAACAAGAATCAATCCTAAAATGCATAGCTTATGAATTATTAGGGGAATATATCAGGAAATCACTCACTTAGAGATAGATCTGCATGAATTCCAATGAATTGTACAGGTGATATGTCTCCACTGGAGTTATTTTTATTTTAGTACAAGAATACTAAATTACAAAAGAAAGCACTAAATTATCACAGAGCATGATAGAAACCTACCATATATGTTTCCTTGAGAGAAACCTAATCCCTGACCTATTATCTAGAAATAGGAGCAACAAGGTGAGTTTCTGATGACCAGTAAATAACATAAGGATGTGTCTTAATTTTATCTCATCCTACATGGCATTCATTTCCCATTGCTGTTACAAAAAATTACCACAAAATTAATCACTTATTATCTTACAGGTCTGTAGCTTGCTTACAAGTCTGACAAGGGTCTCAGTGGGTTAAAATCAAGGTTTTGGAAGGTCTGTGTTCCTTTCTAAAGACTCTAGGGAAGAATTGATTTTTGGACCTTTTCCAGCTTCTAAAATCCTCTTACATTCCCCAGCTCATGGCCCCCTTCTTCCATCTTCAGAACCAGCAAAACACAGTGGTGTCCGAATCTCTCAGAATATTCCTCCATACTCACCATCTCCCTCTGACCACAACCAGGAAATCTCTGCTTTTAAGGAAACTTGTGATTAGTTAGGCCCCGCCCAGATAATCCAGGCTAATCTCCCCATCTCAAGGTCCTTAATCTCATCACATCTGAAGTCTTTTTTGCTATGAAGATAGCATCCGCATAGGTTCCTGGGATTAGAACATAGGTATTTTGGGGGTCCATTATTCTGCCTACCACACATGTTAAATAGGATATCACATTGCTTAAATGATAGGTACTTGAAATCCTGCATTGTTCTTGCACAAATTAATGAAACAACAAATGTGTAGTCAGTGTCAGCTATGAATAGAGAAGGAGGAGGAGATGAGGAGGGATACAAGGGTGCAAAAAAAAGAGACTCCCCACTTAAGGACTATGTATTTTATTATGAAAATATGATTATTGATAATAACTACTTTGAAAATACATGCACAACAGAGGCGTGTTGATTTAATCTTCAAGAAAATGCAATTTATCATAATTTGGAATAAATCATTATAAAAGTTCAGGTAAGAATAAAGCATTAAAGAGAAGCAAGAAGGGCTTGGGGTGTGCTTTGTAGTTTGAGTAATATTGGAATGGAGAGTAATTTACTCTGTCGTTAAACCTATATGCAAACTAACTTTCAAATCTCATAGGATAGAAAATACTGTGGAGATATTCATCTGAATCTTGACAATATGTTGATGTGACATTCCCATCGCCTCCTAAAAGGTTTCCTCACTGCCTTGATTCTGTTTTCTTTTTATTTTCAATCATTGTATTGTGGTTAGCATACAGAGCAAAATTTGGTGACAGCTTTGCGTTCTGAATGACTAATGAATTGTTCATCTGTGTGTAGGATCTCCCTGGTGCAAACTCTGTGTGAATCTCTATTTCTCCCTATTCAAAGATGACATCGTTGATTGTGGTGATATTACCCATGTATGCATATCCAGCTGAAAAGACAAATGAGAGACCAGCATTCCTTTCTAAAACCCCATGCCCTTAAACTCTGTCCTTTGTTTGCAGGCGCAATCTGCTGTTTGACAAGTCTGTATTCTGACTCTTCCTTTTTGTGCAGCCTACATGGCCATCTAGCTCTGAATAAGTCACCCTGTTCCTTTTTCTACTGTTGATCTGTCAGTTATTTTTGTCAGCCCAGAGTTCTGATGTACTTGAGGTTCAAGTCACCCTTATTCCAATTCTTTAATGAACAATTCCAACTTTTTATTTCAAGCTGAATACATAGACAATTCCTTAAAGTCAAAGATACAGGCCACAGAGGGCCCTAGAATCATTCAAGTTCATAAAACAAAACTTGGTTCCCCATAGCACTTCCTAAAGAGGAGGGACGAGAGAATCATTAAATTCATATGGGAATAAAATATAATTTCCAATATAGTCTTCTCTTCTCTATGAAACATCAAAATTTTAATTGTTTTTGGATATTGGAATCAGTAGTTAAGTTGAAAATTTACATTTCTATCATGCTTCAGATCCCTGAGTTTAGACTTTAAAATTTTAATTATAACTAACATTTATTGAGCATTTATTATGTGCCGAGTACTAATCTAAGTACATTAAGTGTCAACTTAAGCTTTAGAACAATCCTAACAGGTAGGTGCTATTGTTATCTCTATTTTACAGAACAAAAAAATTGAAGTATAGAAAAGTTATTCTTGTTTCCTCAGTAGAGGGACTGGCATTCAAACCTAGGTAGTGTGGTGCCCAAGCCAGCTTATTTAGCCACTAAGCTACACTGCCTCTCCCATGTCTCTTATGTTAGAGCATAATTGGATATAAATATGTTACCTATATCAGGATGGAGCCCAGTGAGAGAAACCAGACTTAGAACTAATGCCTAGAACAGTGTCTGAAACCCAGTAGGTCGAATGAATAAATGAATGAACAAACTAAACTTACCATGTCGTGGGTCAAACTTTTGAAGACAGACACAGTGTAGGTACCATTTGGCAATCCAGAAAGTCAGTGAGAGCAACAACTTTGATTTGTTGAACACTAGCTATATATCGCAACTGTGCTAAAGGTTTTCTATAAAGTCAGTACAACTTAAATAGCATGATAAGGCACCTATCACTCGCCCCCTTTTAAAAACAAGGAAACTAAGACTTAGAAAATTTATGTAATTTGTCCAAGGTCTTGTCCAAGGTCAGACCACTAGTAATTTACAGACCCAAGATTTAAATCCAGGTCTCTCTGGTTCTATGATCCAAAGACTTAACCTCTTGTGCCCTAACAGTAGGACTTCAAGTCTCCATCAGGAGACATATATCACATGAAGCCAGACGGGTAAATCCAAGATTAGGTTATGTTTTATAATTCACACAAACAACTGACAGGAAGAGGACCTCAGGGCTCTAGTGACTAGAGGGACCCAGGATATGTCTGATCTCATCACCAACACATAGATTCGGGCAAAAAAAGTACTAAGTTGGGGTGCTTGTGTGGCTCAGTCGGTTAAGTGTAGGCCTTCGGCTCAGGTCATGATCCCAGGGTTCTATGTGTGTAAAATAAATAAATAAAACCTTAAAAAAAAAAAAAAGGACCAAGTGGAAGTCCAATGTATCACACTGAAATTAAATTTTGGCTAAGACAAGAAGCAAAGGTGACATGCCATTTAGGTAGCATATGCGGGGCATGCAGTCTAGAATGTCTTCAGTGCCCATTACTGCTTAAGGTCAGGGCAGATCTTGTACACCAGGGAGGAACTGAGCTCACTGGTGGCAGTTAAGTGTTCCATGATGGACAGAAGAGACTTTAAAACTCTAGGAATTAGGCTCTCCCTAAAAAGGCCCTTGTTGCTTCTTAAGCTTCTTAGAGCAAATGCGGCCTCTGCCCCCCACCTCATTCCAGCTCCCTTTGTTTATATCACCTGCTTTTTTTCTCTCTCATAGTGCAAAGACCTCACCTCTTTCTCTGTATTTCTAGTGCTATTGCATTTCTTCTATTCTGTGTGATACCTATCATACCTTCTATTGGAAGTTGAACCAGTACAGATGACAAAATCTGGGTTTGAAGATTAGTAAGACTGACGACTCACATCAGTTTGAGTTTGCTCTCTCTTTGTCATACTGCCTACCAGACCAGCAGAAAGGCAGTGCAAAGGACACACAAAATCAAGGATATACATGAGGCTGCTTCTGCCTGCCCCTGCCTATTCTATACAGCAGCATACTACAAATTTCATAGTTTCAACAGCTTGCACATAGTGAGGGATCCAACAGGTCACCGGAGACCAGTAACCTCTGTGGGTTTCCTAGTATTTACACCATTTGGCTGCTGGTGGTGATCACATCATCTTTCAAGTTCACCTTACAATCATAGTTCTTTCTGTACCACAGTTACATCTACCAAACTCATCAGTGTCTTTTATTACAATAACACATCCCCTTTAGGCAGTAGGACTGGCCCTGTCCTATCAATGAAATCTAAAGGACCTGAATATTATATATTAAACTATTTACATATTTTTAAAAAAATAATTGTTTTGCATATTGCAGGTTTCTAAAGATGAACATATTATCTCTATTTAATCAGCAGGTAAATTGACCTGACTCACTAAACAGAATGGGTTAATTGAGGTAAAACATCAGGTCCAGGCCAAAGAAAACCATTGGCAGAAATTACTGGAAAATAATTTGCAGGAATACTCATTAGTTCTTCTGGCTTTAACTATACTACCTCCTTTCTACAACTATATTTTCTTTGAGAACAATGTGTTAATGGCATGCCTACTGAGAAAATGATGTGTGAGACAGCTAAATAAAATAGTCTATGTTATTGGTCGAACAATAATTGAACATTACTATGAACAGTGTTCATACATTATAATGCAATGAAGAAGCAGCTTTAGGTTTTGTTTTGAGGGGTCCTTTTATGAAACTATTATTTTGGGTCAGTAGCTCAAAAGTTAGGCTTTATTAACTAGTTTCTTTATATCAGTGGGAGATTGGCTTCTAGGTACACATGTGTGGTTCTCTGAGTATTTCTACTTGAGTGGCCCCTGAAAGGAGTAGCTCCTTGGAATGTGTCATTAGTAATGGCTCTTGTGACACATCAGAGCAGTTGGATACAATGCATCGTTCCTGATTTAGGAGATAATTTTGCCTTTAATTACAAAAGTAAATAATTATTGATTTGACTAAGGAACTTAATACTTACGGACATCTTAAATAAGATTATGCTAGAGGGGGTCCTTGCAAAATTTGGGGATACTTAAAGAAATGACAAATGTATAGGTGTCCCATTAAAACAATGATGGCAAAAAAAAAAGGTCAAATAGTTTGCTTCAGTAATGATCAGTAGTCAGCCATTATTATTATTATATAGCTATGCCTTCAGTGTGTTTGGCTGTGGGTAGTTCTACAAAATCAAGTTGTCTGTCATTATTCTCATCTCTATGTGATCTTTAAAGAGTGCAGTATATTCAACTGCCTTCCAATACTTTATTTGGATTGTTTTGATTTTCTTTATGTATTTGCTTAAATACAATATAGAATATTTATATAGGTAAATTCATACCAGTTGTTGGGTGTGATTTCAGGCCAACAACATTCTCCTCTTACACCATCAGCTAAAGATATGAGAATCAGGCCTCCATGATATAAACTTTATAAAAGGTTTTATATATACCACAGACAAATAGTGTGTACTTCATAATATGGAAAAACCCATTAACAATTTTTATTAATATAGCAGTAATTATAAACTAGGCCATGCCATGCCTGCTCTAATAAAAATAATATTTTGCCTAAATAGAGGGAGTTGAAAAGCATTATTTGAGACAGATTAGATTTTCATTTCAGAAGAATTACCACAATTAATGGACATAAAGAGCCAAAATATGAGGCAAATCCCCTACATACATGTGTTAGAAGACCCAAATAATTTTTAAGTTAATTAATGGACTTCACTACAGATACTACATAATATATTCAGTATTAGTTGATTTTAAAATTTAGCCAAAAAATTGCACTTGTGTTAAACTGGTTCTATTTATTTATTTATTTATTTATTTATTATGAACTGGTTCAATTTAATAAAAAGGATACAGAACCTCAACTTAGCCTCATTGATTCAGGAAATGAAGGAAATGCTGAGCTAATAAGGCAGAATAGTTTTCCTATGAGATTGGGCGTTCTTCCACTTACCATGGTACCCTTTAATAGTCAAGTCTGAGAATAAGTTAAATCAATATTTATATTCATTTGCTTTGCCTACAGTATATATATCCAAGGGCAATGGTAAAACACATCATTTACAGTTGGTTTAAGCTCTGATTTGAATACAAGCATATCAAGAAGTTATTTTGCGTTCCTAATCTTGACTCCTGAAAATTAAAAAAAATACATATCAGAAAGACAGTGTTTGCTTCTCTCTGTAAGGGAATAACTGCTAATGAACCTGCCCTCCCACCCTAAATGACTATGCAATTTGGCAAAATATGAGAGGCCTGAACAACATGTCATCACAATGATGCAATGAAGATTGCTAGAGATGTAAAGAAGCAAAAGATACAGCCCACAATCAAGAAAGAAGCAGACAACAGAAACAGAACTTAAGATGACCATGACAGTAAAATTAGCACATAATGATTTGAAAACAGCTATTATAAAAACATTCAAAGACTTGAGGAAAAGATGGCCTTATTGAGTAAACAGATTGAAAACCTCAGCATAAAAATGTAAAAAAGAAAAGAAAAAGAAAGTGAAGAAGAGAAAAGGAAAAAAAAGGACCTAATGGAAGTTCAAGAACTGAAAAGTGCAATCTTTGGAGTAAAATTTACTGAATAGGCTTATCAATAGATAGATATTTACAATATAAAGCATTAGTGAACTTGAAGACATATAATAGATATTATCTATTATAGATATCTATTTTACATATATATTTGGGGGGGGAAATGACCTAAATATCCCAAATTTGATGAAAAACTTCAACTTATAAATCCAGAAATTTCAATAAATCTTAAGTAGATAATATATGAAAGAAAAGCAAAAACTCTAAACAATAAATTTGAACTTAAAGCCAAAGATGGAAATAAAAATTTTTAAAGTTTACAGAGAAATCAAAATATAATTTATGCATATATGGAAACTACATGAATTGTGACTGACTTCTCACTAAAAACAAAGGTAAAGCATCCTTAAACTGCTGAAAAAAAATCAGTTCAGTGTTTTGCTATTTCTATTCAAAATTCTACAAAATTTTCTAGCCAGTACAATAAGAAAAAAGAAAAGTTTGGAAAAATAACTCACAGATCACATTATTATTTGCATAGAAAATTCTAAGGAATCTATAAAAAACATGACTGGAAATATAAGCAAATTTATAGAAGTCATAGGATCAAGATCAGCAAAGAAAAACTATTGTATATCTGTATGCAAGCAAGCAGCAAACAATTAGAAATTGAAATTTTAAGAATTTAAATTAAAAATTACATCAGAAACTCTAAAACATTGCTGAGAGAAAATTTGAAAGACCTAAATAAATAGTGGAATATACCATGTTCATGGATTAGAAGATTCAGTATTGGTAAGAAGTCAACTCTACTCAAATTGATCAATACATTCCACACATCAAATTTCAAACAAGCATTTTTATGGACATTGATATGTTGATTCTAAAATTAATATGAAAATTAAAACAGCATAGAATAGTCAAAACAATCTTGAAAAGAAGAAAAAAATCAACAGGAAAGAAGGAAAGAAAAGTCTTTTCAACTTTTCAACAAATAGCACTAGAGTAGTTGATTAAAAAAAAACAAAAACCTTTGATTCCTACCTCATATGCACAAAATTAATATAAGATTGACCATAGGCTTAAAGGTAACATGCAAGTCTACATAGCTACATATTGCATATTGTAGAATACCTTCAAGACCTGGGAGGTAGACAAAGTTGTTTTTTGTTTTTTTTTTTAATAATCTCTGTGCCCAATGTGGAGCTTGAATCCACAACCCCAAGATCAAGAGTCATATGCTCCACCCATTGACCCAGCCAAGCACCCCTAGGCAAAGATTTTTTAGACAAGACATAGAAAGCAATAACCCTAAAAGAAAAATTTTTATTGGACTTTACAAAAGTCACCATTAAGAAAACAGAAAGCAAGGCACAAATTGGAAAAAAAAATGTTTATAACACATATATCTGACAAATTCCTTGTATATATGTAGGATATAAAAATATATTACAAATCAAGAAGACAACACATAACCTTATAAAAATGGAGAGAAGATTTAAACAGACCTTCACAAAAGAAGACATGCAAGTAGTCAATGAACTTATGTAAACATGAAAAGTTTATTGACATTAATATTCAGGGCATCAGAGGAATGCAAATTAAAGCCACAATGAATACAACTTTAACTCATCGAATGGCTAAAATTAAGAAGACTAATAATCCCAAATATTGGTTAAAATGATAACTAGAACTCTTGCACATTATTGAGGAGGGTATAAAATGACACAATAATTTTAGAAAATGTTAGGCAGCTTCTTAAAAATTGAACATACTCCTGTCTATAACTCAAAAATTGTACTCCTACTTATATATCCAACAGCAATAAAAAAACATTAATCAGCAACAACAAAAAAACTTGTATAAGAATTTACAAGCTTTTTTTATTATAAGCCAAAACTTCAGAATGACTCATATGTTCATCAAAAGGAGAATTTGTCAACAGGTCACATAATGGAATACTATTTAGCATTAAAAAAGAACTATGAATACACACAATAAAATGAATCTTAAACATTTTCCTGAGGAAAAGAATTCAGACACAAAAGAATATATACCTACATGATTCCACTTACGTGAAGTTCAAGAACAAGCAAAATTAATCTATTGTGACAGAATCTCTTATAATGAGAATAATGGCTGCATATGAGAGGATTGAAGACTGAAAAGATGTCTGATGTAAGTTTTGGTGGGTGAGAAAATGTGCTATACATTGTTCTAATTCAACTGAGTTGTTGAGTGCATACATTTGTCAAAGTTAATCAAATAGTACACTTAAGATTTATTCATTTAACTGTATGAATTTTACCTCAACTGTACTTCAACTAAAAACAAAAAGGAAAGTAATTGAAAGATCATTAATGGCTTGTTTCACTATTGTTATCCCGTTTTGATTCTACATGCTTCCAGTAGTTATCTCCTTCATCGTTTCATTAACCCTGATGGTGCCAATGATTCTAAAGTTATCTCAGAGCCTCTGAAAGGGGTGGAGACCCAATCTACCTGTTAACTAGGCAAAACTCTTAAAGCAAGGAAATGAAATAGGAAATTTAACCTGCCTGGGGATTTCTGTGTTGTGAACATAAAATTTGAGAACATGTGGTTGCTGTACTTGGTAACTAAATTCTAAGTTTGGATACCAAAATCAGTGGGTAAACTAAAGAATGTATATTGCTCTATTTATCTTTAGACAGTGGACTAGGGAATGAAGCAAAGCTCCTTGATTATTAGAACCCTCAGCTCCACTTTCATGCACCTTTCTGGATTCTCTCAGCTCTATTTCTCTTCTTCAAATGCTAATAGAAATTTATACTTTGTTACCGTGCTTGGCATTTTAATTGTGTCCGTGTTTTATCACCCCTCCTAGTGGGTGTGCTCTTAAGGCTAAAAACTGTTATTATCTCTGTCACTCATAGCACCTAACATTATTTAATTTAGATCAGGAGCTTGGTAAAGGTTTTAAGTATTCAATGGATTGAATTTGATTGGACTAGATGAAATAACCTTTGTAGATAATAGAGTCACAGGTCAGGCAATATTAATAGGGATCTGAAGAATTGAATTCATTTGTGCTATCATATAACAAAGTTATTGAGGACTCATCATGTGAAGAAACTGAGATGAGAAATTTTTAAAAATCAAAGATAAAGAAGGTATAGTTTCTTCATGCAAAGTTCTACCATGCTGTCAGAGAAAAGACAAGGTGTATAATTGATGTACAATAAAAAGTGGAACGTGGTGTGAAAAAAGAGAGGGGGTTATTAACTCCTATGAAAATTCAAAAGGGGAAGAATATGGTTGCCTCTATTGTGATTCTCCTGTTAGAGAACCTTGCTATCCATTATACCAAATTTAACTCGTGTTCAGTGTATGCATGCTGAGAAAGCCAAAGTAAATACTAGTAAGATGTTCTAGGGATTCTCTTGTCAATAAAGAAAAAAAAAAAAACTTTTATAGAGGAGAACATTCAGCATTCCTTCTAGAAATCAAGTGTGAGTGAATGGAAATGATGCCAAAATTTGTTTATTCCTTTTTTCCTAACAACAGAGACCACTAACCTGTGAGGAGCCCTGGTTTTTAATTGTATGTTTGTCCCTAACTTGATAGATGGCTTGGTCATTCACTTAAGCCCTCTGTAACACATAGCTTTTACATTCACAAAATTAGAGATTAGGACAGAATGGTTTCCAGGGTCTACCTCATCTCTAAAAATGTCACAGTTCTATGTTCTGTGGCTTTATGATTCTAATTATATTTGATAAGCTCTTTTATGTGATTTTGGTGATTGGAATGAGGTTGTCAGGTTTCCCAAACTTCATTGATCTATATGCTAATTTTATTGATAATATTTTCAGTGATATCAATGTTAAATATTTTTTTCTAAAAATCAAATAACTTTTATACTTAAGTATATTTAGCTTTATCCTAAGTAATAATGTCCATGAAAGCATACATTTTGAGTGTTAGATTTTCCTAATGCTCATTGAAATATAACCATTAAATTTGTCTCTAGACCACCAGTAATATTGTATTCTACTTTAAGAAGCACTGCTATATTAAGAAAGACTTATCCAGTGTCTTTGCCAGTTGACCGTCAATCATAAATGTTATCAGACTAGGTTAGCCTATATGCAGCAGTATCTATAGAGACTAAAAAAAAATATATGGTGCACTCAATCAGAATCTTCTAAATCCTGAGATTCAACTCTTAAGTGGGTATGTGCATTACCTGGAAAACAATTTGTAAAATAGATTTTTAAAGTTCAGAGTAAATTGGAGAAAAGGCTACATTACATTTGAACCTTAATAAATACTTAATAACCCATAAGACAAATAGCCATGAATTACTAGAATGATTTCAAGCACAGTGCGTCTGCATAGAGCCAACCTGCTCTCTTATTTTTGTTCATTATAAAACAGGAGTTATAGTATTGCAAAGTTTATTAGCTCTGTTGATTTGTGTATTTTATAAAATAAGACATTTGAATAATAAGGAACCAGAACCATTAGGAAAATCTATTTCCTTTCTCTTCTTTCTCTTCTCTATCTAGTCTCCCCTGCCCAAGATAGCTGTAAAATGTCTTTCACATAGAGAGGGAAAAACGTGAAGATTCCTCTAACTCTGTCCTCTTTTATGGAGGTTGTTTATTTCTTGAACGAGGGGTGTGTGTGTGTATGTGTGTGCATGGGTGTGCACGCACACTTGTGTGTGTGTGTGTGTGTGTGTGTGTACAAGCTTAGGTCCTCAGGTGGAACCGTGGTTCCTGTGCTTTCGTCCTCGAAGCTGTTTTTCTGGAAGGGAATGGAGGCAGCTGTGTTTACAGCTCAAGTCTTGGCATACATTTACCAGAATCTATTATTCATATCATTCAGTATCAGGGAGAGATCTCAGGCCACCTGTCTATCTGACAAATTCACCCTTTTGTGAGCTTTCTGTTCATAGCAAATTATGTTCACATTGATGAATTGAGTTTTTATGAGCATTGCTAACTAACATTCTCACAGAAGGCCAGGGGCAAGAGCCTGCAAGTGTTGCTGGTCCACAAGTAAATGATAAAAAAAAAAAAAAGAAAAGAAAAAAATGGTAGTGTTTAAAGACAATTTGCCATGAAGGGATAGTTAAATCATTTGGCAGTGCCTTAATATTTATAATTCCAAGACTTTCCATAAATTATTGCAAATACTTTGCTTATAACAAACAAAAACACGGGAAAAATCCACACATTATTTTTCTCTGTGGCACAGAATATTTTTTAAAAATTGTTCCACATTTTAACAGGTAACCATTGACCAGGGCAAAACATGGAGTGGTTGAAGTATGCCCAGCATTAATAAATCCAGCAATTTTATACTATAATGTGGAAAACTTGCAGCAATTATGGCTTAAATTCCAGATTCGTATTTCCAGAGATACAAAATGGATTTTTTTTAATCTCTAGAAATCCTATACCGGTTATAAAGCTAAGCCATGTGGCATGAGTTAAATAAATGAGAGCAATCTTTCACAAAAGACTAACAGAAATCCTTCTAAATGGTGGGTGGGGAAATACCCAATGTTCATGAGAGAAATGAAGATTTCCTTCAGTTTACATATAGAATTGGTTCTTCTCTCAGGCTTCTGAGAGAAGTCCCCTGCATTTATTCTGACTCTTATTCTGCATTTCATTTAAAGCTGCTGAAAAAGAGGAGAGAATCTCACAAGAAAGACACATTCTAGTTCTACTATACCCACATTTCAAAGCTCTAATTCAGAATCTACTTAAAATGATAAACCTGCTTAGGTGGCAGATCTACTAGGCAGTATGTACTTAAATTTTTAAAAAAGCAACAAAACAAATTTTACAGGAGAGTGAGAAATATCATCAATAAAAATCCATGTTCTCAGTTCACTACAGAACTGTGACCCCGTCATCCCCAAAGTCAGACTATTACCTTTGATAAAGTACAATCTTATTCTCTTAAGTCTTAGTAAAAGTGGAAAATTTTTAAGCTCTTCACAGTAGCCTGCCAAAACGTGTCAGACACATCACCTTTCAATGCAAAGACACCATAGCACAAAGAACACTTGGCATTATCCCTTGAAAATGCACACCTTTCGGAGGAGCAAATGGGAAGTGTAGTCTGTTAAACACCATATGGGAGGGAGCCGCACCAGTCTTATCTCTCCTTCCAAATGCTACAAGCTGCCACCTCGATGTGGCGTGTGTGTGACTCTGGGACAAAATTGGTGACAGCCAAGTGTCTACCTGGTCCCAGTGTCAGGAAGCCCGCTGACCCCTTGAGTGTACTGCTCGATACGATACTATGCTTTCGTACCTCTGAGAAATAGATTGCCTAGGCCTTTGTGTCAATGTAGTAGCCCATGTGAAACTCGCAGCCTTAGCAGTGGCTGCCATTGCCCTGAGAATCATGGGTAAAATGAAGAGACTGGGTTTGCCATCCTTAACGTACGGGGAGATGCAGAGGCAGGCAATTAAAAAAACTTTTTTTTTTTTTTTTACTTTTCCTTCTGGTCTATATATATTACAGATAGATGTTTATGTCTTATTAAAAATAAATTTTGAGAGAGTCATGGCAACAAAATGCTGCAGTCACAGGTTTGATTGGAATTCTCTGTGGTAAGCATGGGGACCATTCATCCCCGATTCCCTCCTTTTATCC
The DNA here is from genome assembly GCF_002201575.2 of Neomonachus schauinslandi. Lineage (NCBI taxonomy): Eukaryota > Metazoa > Chordata > Mammalia > Carnivora > Phocidae > Neomonachus > Neomonachus schauinslandi. The sequence goes on from NC_058405.1 coordinate 108,132,871, forward strand.
AACTATGTTCCTATTTCTGTTTGGAAAATATGATACATGCAGCTTTAAGGCAACAGAACAAATTTACCTTCAATAATTTCTCACTGTAAGAGAATGGGAATTAACACAGGAGATAGGGATCAAGGGTTTTCATCGCCAAGTAACCCATTTGAGTTGAAAGGTGCATTCTTTGGTGGCAAAGGCATGGCAGGCAGCATTCTGCAGCTCAGTGCCATATTCATAGTATCAAGCAGCTGAAAGACCACCATTTTGCTCCCTGAAACTGCTACTGCATTTCAAGCATTGCTAGAAGGCTGAAAGTTGGCTGCAACTGGCAGAGCATTGTTCTTTTTTTAACCCATGTGATGGGTATCTTCAACAGTGTCAAACAAATTTGTAGAGCTGGTGATTAGTTGCCCAAAGAGCATAATGTATGCATTATTAATTAAAGAAGGTAAGTTTGGCTAATTGTCATTTCTATACAGTAGCAGTGCACTAAGATACATTTTAACAATCTATAAATAATTGATAATTTTTTTTCTTTCATCTTCCTTCCTAGTTTGCATAAAACTAATGACTTGGTAAATGTTACTCACTTCAAAATATTCCACCGCTTCTATGAAAATTAAACTAACACTGTAACCTTAGCAAATAATAAGATTTTTTTTCTTCTATTGCAGGTTAAAAAAAGATAGGAAATATAACACTTGTAACAAAAATGTGATTCTGTGAAATCCAAATGAGAATCATAAATAATATAAAATCAGCATTAAGAGTATGACTTTAATAAATAGGATTGACTTTTAAAACCTGAAGATTCATATATATATATATTGTGTATACATATACACACACACACACACACACACACACATATATATATATATATTCCAGTAACCCCAAAGTCTTGCTTGTTCAGCTTTCAAGAGCCTAAAACTAGGACCCAAGGGTTTGCTCCAGGATATCGGCCATGCCCGGTGCTGGTGTTTTAAATACCTACTAATAACTACATGAATAATCTTTTAAATCTGGTTGGCAGAGGACACAAATGTTTTCTCAAATGAGATGTTCCAGGGTAGTTTCTGTATGCTTTGTTGATTTGACTATAACACCTAGCCGGATCCTTGTAGCAAGAGATCTACTGCAGCAAAAGTACCTACTCCTCCTTTTTTTTGAGGAGCTCTCTGTTATTTTTATAAATCCACAATCTGTCAGTCTTGTGTAATAGCATAAGAGCTTACTCTCTAATTTTCAGTGCAACTGAATACATTCTCGGAGTTATTGATGGCACTATAATTTTACGTTTATTTTGTTTGGAATACATTGTGGTTAAAAAAAGATTTTTTAAGAAGACCCACAAACTAAAGTATTGCCTAAGTGACATATTGTTATTTAAGCCTTCATTGAGTCTTACATATGCTTCATTATGATAAAAAACAGGTTGTAAGGACTGATTCTGTGACCTTTTTTTCTCATTTTAACCCTACTGATATGTCACCCATGGCAACCTTAAACTGATTTTAATAGAGTCGATCCTATTATTCATTTAAATTGAGGTGCAAGAGCACTTAGACCAGGAAAATTTGCATTCAGCAAATGGGGATTTGATGAGCAAAAATGATAAGATATATGTTGTATAACATGGCCTATTTTGCTAGCAAATAAACAGCTCTTGAAATTGATAAACTTCAGAATATTTTATCCTCAAATGTTTATACATAAATGATTAAAATGCATTAGCAATTCTGCTTTTGAAAAAAAAACATATTGGGAAAACAACACAGTTGTGTTGCTTAAATTTGTAATTAACAAATTTATTACTAATTCTGTTCAGTTCTTTAATATGCTGCATTCCTGAAGAAGAACATTAATACACAATGGCAGAAAGAAGCTAATTTTAAGACTTTGGAGAAATGAATGTCTTTTAATGCTGTGTGTTTCTCTTATCTACATGCCACATTATTGTAATAAGTACATTCAGGAATAATTTCTTTTCAAATATTTTTACAAATCTTGCTCTTATTTGCATGCAAGTAAGTTGTCAGCTTAAATCTTTGAAATGCAAAATATATCTCATTTCTATATTTCATCAAGGAGCCTTTCATGTTTAATAAATTACAACTTAGATCCTCCAAGACTTTGTTTTTCATTAACTAAAAGCAAAAGGATACATTTAAAATCTTAATCACAACCTGCAAGGGTATTTGCATGTTGCTGATATTTGTCTTGATGGGACTTCTAATATTTGCAAACTAATCAGGATAGCAAGGTTATACCAATAATTTCTGAAGACAAAAAACTTTCTGCATTATTTTCTTTATTATATTCAAACAGAAAACTTAAAAAAAAACTTTCAGTGCCTTAGCCCCAATAATCTGTATTTTTTTGCACATCCTCTTCTCCTAAAGATTTTAATTGGAGAAATGGCCACATCTCAGAAGCACTATCGAAAAATGTGTAGAAGAATGTCACATCTGGGTTCAGTCTAGTCTTTTATTAGTGCTTGATCAGCATGTATTGGACAGAATTGTTAACAACACAAAACAAGCAAGGTAAAACACCCACCACTGCCACCCTAATAACCACCTCATGGTTCTGCATAGAGTTGCAGATCCAGGAGAAATCACAGATCTTCACTCTTTTAACTTAACTCCAGTTGAGACAGGAGGTAAAGGTGTTTCTGCTTTTTTGGTTTCAGTTGTTATTTTTATTTTGTCCAAACATCTAGCTGATCTTGCAGAAAGTCTTCTGGACTCTGAAATAAGATGGATCATCTCATCTCAGCAGAGGCAAAAAAAATCTTGACAGCACGATATCCTTGGGGAGGGGGGGCGTGTCCCATGGGCCACAGCAATACAATGTCACAGAAGAGGCAAACTTCTGCTGAACTTGCTACCCTGAGACCTTCGGTTAATCTTTTGCTCTAGAATGGAAGATCAAAAATCCCGAGCAGTTTAAAAAATATGCAGCTAATGTCATGCAGTTAAACTGATGTAGCATGCATGTTGTTTTGCAAGCTAACAGGTTAAATATGGCTTTGCTTTAAGATTCCCATCAAATTTCGTTTTTATAGAGAAATCTCTGAAAGCAGAAGGGGTTGAGGGAGGGTGAGGTAAAAAGAAATAAATCATTGTAGTCTCAGGAACAGTAATCCTTGTTGAGGATTTTGGCTGATTGATATAAATAACATCGTCCCCGCCATCTGTCCGAAGAGGGACCTTTCCAGTCAGTGTTAAGCTGCAACGGCAGAATAATTAATGAATGGTGTCCTTTGTGCTGGTAATAAAGACAAGACAAATTATGTTATAATCCAACTGCTGCTCATTTGTCACAGCCAAATAAAATGTCAAATAAAAGTGAGGGGGGCACTGTGTTTGTTTAATGGACTGCAAGCTACCTGTTTCTATTGTTGACAGACAACTAGAGTCTAAGTTCTGTATGTTGCAGGAAAGAAAAACCTACAAACGGAATTCGCGTTTCCTGGGGGGGGGGGTGGGAATGTAGGGAGACCATGGGGGAGGACTGACAGATAAACACTGAAGTAAGTTTTAATTAGAGAGCTAGAATACCACCCGCTCCTCTGAGTAAGTTGGTTGCGATTACAGTGCAAAGCGCTGCCTGGAAAAGTCCAAGTTCAAAACACAGACAAGCTATTTGCAAATCTGTAAGAACTTGGTAGGGCTCTCATCTTGCATTTTCAGGATAGACACATTCATCCAGTTGCTAGGAAAGCCAAATAATGAAAACATAGCTGGGATTTAGCAAGTTCCACTGGGAATTACCTATGATAGAGGGCAGGGCTGCACTTCCTCAGAACATGCTCCTGCTGTAAAAATTCACAAACCTGGCATTCATACAGGCATCTGTCGCTTGCTCTAATGCCAGTTCATAGTATACATACAAACATCTGCTTCCGCGCACAAAGGGATACAGAGCGCTTGACAGGTCTGTGTTAGCAGGGTTCGCAATGCCAGTTCTTTATGCAAAAACCCTAATGCTTCCCGTCAAGCCATTAGAAGTGATACAATCAGCCCAGGCCCCATTAAGCCATCAGTGTCCACCTGTGATAAAGATGGCCATTTGTTTTCTTAAAGCCCACTTAATGTCTGCTTAACTCAATTTGTCAGGAAATGTAGAACAATTTCCTCACAGCCTGAAATTTGGTAGTGGTTCAAAGTCAAAAGGCCAGGTCTAGTCCTATTCAAATGATATAATAAACAGTCTTCAAATCGAAATCTCCCTTGAGGAGCTGATGTTTACTTAAAAAAAAAAAAATTACATTAGCTAGAAAAGAATATCATTTGCATCCTTTATTATTATTTTATTTTTTATTTCTAAAGTCCGGGAATATGTCTACCAGTGAAAAGGGCCACTGCTTGATTATAAGAGAAAATAACTTTCTTCTTTTTTAAAATTCAGCCAAAAATTGCGTTTAGAAAGAACCGGAACGGCCTTTTTAAAACACTAGTCTCCTGCTATAGCAATCACTTCCAACCTCTTCAAGGAATCCCATTGCAACGTGTGTAAATTTACTTTTTCGCCGAATTTTGCTTAAAACATTCTCCATATTCTTACACTTCTAGCTATTTGTGGGAGATGGCCTTTTATATCCCTTAAAACTAAATGACTGCTTTTGAAAATATTTTACTTTAAAATGATAGTAATCAAATAGGGGGGCTGCCTTTGCACCCGTCCAAATTCACTTTAAGTCACATGGCCTATTACGCATGCGTAAATATGTCTAGTCATCTGGAAGGCAGAAAGCAATCAGAAGACATTTCTAAGATTAACCATAAGGGGGCCCTCTTAAATATTACAGATGCACTGGCTTCCTACCGTTCCAAGTTGATGGTCCTTACAAATCTAACACCAATTTTGAATAAAATTTTAACCAAAAAATTTAATTTTTGTTTGTCCAGCAACTGCCACATTCAGAATAGTTAACTTTTGGTTCCTTGGGTTTCTGCTTATAAGAATTCTGCCCTAACTACTGATGCTGACTAGAAAGAATAATTTCTCACTATGGACATAAGGTGAACTGAAGAACTGAGACAATTACCTGGATAATTCAAACAACAGATATTAACTGGGAATCTAATATGGACAGAAAAATTGGGGCAAAAGTAAAGTTTAAGGATATAAATCAGCTGGATACTACCTCATTCTTTGACTTTACAAGTAGAGAAAGCTTTAATGAATACAGTTTCCAAAAGAGAAGAGAAATTGTGTGATTTAAAGGGGTAGGGTATGGGAATTAAATGTGTGCTTCAGCATAAGATGAATATCAGCTTATTTTTTCACTTAGAAATATTACCAGGAAATCTCATCCCTGAACCAGCGCTATGTTTATAGGTTTTATTTTCCACTCTTCAGAGGTTCAGTTCAACAAGCAATATAATACTCTAAGAAATGATTAGATTGAGGAAGAATCAGAAGTTGGAATATGGAACTAAAATATATTTACATACAAGGCCCTGCAGGATCAGCCATCTTTCTTCAGGTTGCAAATGCAGAGTACTGTGAACCGTGGTACTTTCTATCTTCGTCCTCTCCCTGCAAGCACCCTACACCCAGTATTTTCAGCCATGAGAAGGAAGTGTCACACTCCGACTTTGCTTTCTTGATTCTGGAGCATATTCACGAAGAAAAAGATTAACTGCAACAGGAATACCTAGAAGAAAGTGTAGTACATTGTTTTTCTAGAAATGGTTTCATCTGTGAAAATAGCATATTTTCCCATGCCATAGAACAACTAAAGGTTATCATCTGTACCAAACACAGAGAATTATTTTTATTATCAAGATAGCATATACTCATTATAGAAAATTTGGAAAACGCATTTTAAAAATGGAAGGAAATCATCCATACTCCTGTTATTCAAAGAGAACTTATGGTTAGTGTTTTGGTATGTTTTCTACTAGTCTTTTTAATTAACTGCTTAGTACAGATATATAATTATATGGTATCTAAGCAATTGTACAAATGTATTTTAAATTGTCTAACAGATTATAACAATAATATATATATATTGAGGCTAACTTGAACAGAAAAGTAAAAAGAAGACAATTAAAATCACTCTAAATTTCATCACCATATTTTGGGGTATTTCCTTTCGACCTGTTTGCTTGGCATTTTTTTCCCCTAACCTACTTAATTCTTAAAACATATGTAACATAGGAAAATTCATATACAATTCCTATTATTGCCTGATGTTTTTTCAGTCTTTATCACTTTAACTGTCCCCAGACTCAGTTTTTTCAACACAATTATTATAGATACAAAGCATGTTTACCAAAGAATCTTAGCAATGGGAGTAAACATTCTGCTGTTCTCTGAAGCTTTCATTTTTAAGAGGGGAAGAGAAGTCTTGTTTAGTAACTCTTCAGTGCAATGTTCCAATAATGGTGTTTGCTAGCAAATGCCAGAAGTGAATAGCACCAGTCACTATTTTAAATGATCATCGTATGTCCCCAGAGCTTTCACCTGAACTGTGAAGAGAGGACCACTCTTGGTCTGAGAATGAAATAGAAGCCAAAGAGAAATCATCAAATGGTGCCTTCTGGAGTTTTGGGTCCAAACCAAATAGATACTTAGTTTTGCTTATAATGTCTCTATTTTTGAGTTACAAATTTTGATTCATCCCTCGGTAGGCTTACATAAGCCTTCCAGTAAACTTTTCAAGAAAGCAGTGCTATTATAAATCTCTGCATGGATGAGAATGTCTTTCTGTTGTTTTAGCATGCAAAAGATAATATGAGTGTGCACACAGTTTGGGACCACAATTTTCCGCCTATAAACAGTAGATACTGCTTTGTTTTACTTTAGAATTTAGGGAAATAAGTCTTGGGAAAGCCTGGATGTTTACTTATTTTGTCTTTTTTTGTTCGAATATTTGTAGGATTATGCTTGATCTTTATCACTTCAAAGTTTTGCCAAAATCCGTCAAGATAGTGTCTATACTCAGTAATGTTTTCTTAGAATCTAGCCATCATTTTAAAGACTGAGGTAGTTTTTTTATTCACAGAATTTTGTTTAAATTTTGTCCTTGATTACTGTATATTTTTCAAATGTTCTGGTTTCTCCCTCAAGTGTACTTATAAATCGTAGATAATCTCTCAATTCTCTGACTTCCAACAAGTCTTTTTTCCTAACATTTTTTATGTTTCCACATACTGGGGAAGCTTCTCTATTTTGTTATCTGTATCACTGACCTAATTTTTCTGCAATTTAAAAAAATTCTTTTGCATTTTTAGTTTTCTCACTGTCTTTCCTCACTATCTCCTTACCATCCTATCCCAGTATCTTTCCATCTTACCCTATTCTCTCCTTATGGCTTGCTGCTTCTTTTCATTAGAATCTTTGATGTTTCAAATTCTACTGAAGATGTTAAATGGTTTCTTATTTGTCTCACGGACATTGTGAAAGTTCTGCACTTCTGAGCATTGTTCCCTTATCTGAAATGGGTGTTTTTAAAGGTCATGCATTGTTGCAAACTTTGTTGTGTTTACTCATCTCAAAAGGTCAAAATATAGCCAACACTTGTGCATATTGCCTTTTACCCTCTGCTTCAGTTTGAGTCAAATCCTTGTCTTGGAGCTATACTCAGATGACAAACTGATCATCATAGCTCTTGTATTAAATCTTACCTAGCATATTTAGTATCTTATGGCCCTACCATCCTGATATTGAATTTTCCCCCACTATATTCCTTAACCCACTACACTCTGAGAGATGAAATACAGAAATAAAACATTAGAATTCCAAGAATTAATTTCTAACAGATTTTTTTGCCAGCCTCCATCCCTCCTATATTTTACATCTGGGACGGCAGTTTCTGTTGTGATGTGTGCCATTATCAGAGCATCCTTTCTGCCTTCCACCCTCAAGCTCTCAGTTCTCTTATGAAAACTGCTATCTCCAAATTATTACAGGGCAAAAAGAAGTCCTAATCTATAACTAGAGGGGGGAGAGGACTGGTGAGAAAGGAAAGAGGGAAAATCACACTACTCAAAGGCATTAGCTTTGTAGAGAAGAGAGTGCTGCTGGCGGGGGGGGCGGGGAGGCTCGTGGGTGGCTCAGGTGGTTGAGTGTCCAGCTCTGATCTCAGCTCAGGTCTTGATCTCAAGGTCATGAGTTCAGGCCCTACATGGGGCTCCATGATGGGCATGGAGTCTACTAAAAAAAAAAAAGAAAAAAAAAAGAAGAAGAAGAAAGAGGGCTACCCAGTGTTTTAGGTTGGCGTAGACCTTGAAACTGATTTTGAAATTGGATGGTCGAAGAAAGATGAGGATATTTCTATCTGTTTCCAGAAAGTCAAGCTCTCTGATTCAATAGCCCCGTAGGACCGGTGGTCCCAGCACTGGCATTTTCCAATTAAATTTAATCTGTCTCGAAGGAAATTTTTCTTAATTCTTTGACACCATGTCGATCGTCAGTTCCTATTTATTTCAAGAATTCTAGTCTATTTTCTTTGTATCAAACACAGTGACAGGTTTCAGGAGCTGGTTAGGTGTTGCCAAGCAGATCCCACTTTAAAAACCAAGAGTCAAGATTTGCATCACCTCTTTTTAGAGGACATCACATTGAAAGTTTGCATTCAAATTCTCCCTTGGAGTGTGACCTCTGCCTATAACTTCTTCTTTACATTTGCGTCTTTACCTGGAAATGGTAACAGGTCTGAGAGGAGGATATTTATTTTTAGTCCTGCCATTTGCAAGGCCCTTTGAACTTCTAAAAAGATGCTTAGAATCACAAAATGTAAATCAATCATTTATCATAGTGACAGATTTCAAAGTCTTATTTTTCCATTTGGGGAATTTTTTTTCTATTACCTAAATTACACCTTGGTTCTTTATAAAAAGAGTTTTGGACTTTACACCATAGAAAAAAGAAGTTTCTATTGGCTTGAATTGCTTGTAAGGTGGTGTGCGAATGGCCTCCAGTTATACATTTGCAGAGGAAATCTCATCCAGATGCTCAAGTCAGCCTTTTCTTGGCAGACAACTAAGAACCACACGAAAACGGAGTCTAAAATCTTTAACAAAGGAATTCCACATTCTTTTACCTTTGGAATGGACATTAATTAAAAGAAACAGTCGTATCCCCTGTGATCAGAGTTTAACTAGTATTAATCAGAGTTCACCACACAATTAACACTTTGAACTGATTAGCAAATGGAAATCATAGCAAGAAATTTTGAGGTTAGATTAGCGAGTGGACGTATTCTCTTACCCAACTCACGGTACCTCGTCTTTTAAAAGAAAAGAAAAATTAAGCACTCCAGTCATAAAGAACTGGGCAGATTTTGTTTTTGGTGAGGTGTTTGCCGTTACATATTGCACATAATGTATGGCACTGTTAGGAGGAAAAAATTGGAGTCAAAGTGGCTGGAAAGTTAGGTCTGCTCTGTAGCACTGTGAGATTGTTGACATCTGCCGAGGTTGGAGCGCTCAGTAAGCAGGAAATGGGGTGTCACTCTGAGTGGTAGTTTACCATTATCCTGGCATCCTAATGAAGTGTCTGCAGTGCACAGAGCTTCTGGATGGCATCTTAACGCACGGCTAAGCAAAAGCACTTCTCTCCCTGTCACTGTCATCCATCTGCCTGCACCCTACTGTAGCCAATGGGATGGAACCATGCTACAATGTGCTATAAGCCATTTAGAGTTGCACATTGCATAATCAGTCCCATCAAATATGTAAAAAATGGCTATTATTGGTGATTTTCCTCGAACTCTGGCACCTGGAGTTTGATACATTAAAGTTAAACTTTCCGAGTGCTGTTTATGCTATTAATTCCACTTTCCCTTTACTATCTAAATGGGAATGAGTTGCATCCTCATTGTCTTAAGTCCTGTTAATGGATTGAAAGAGTTGTATGAATATTCATTAAAAACTTCACTGTACATCACACTTGGTGAATTCATCAATTTACAATATAATGGAATGGTCATTTTCTTCGAGGTAACCATTTTTAAGAAAAGGACAAAGAATAAATCAAGTCAAATCACAGATTGGTTGTTTTCATCTTAGAGCACATTGTTTAGTTTGCAGTGACTGTTTGAGGTCTTTCAATAGATTTCTTTAAAGACACAGTGCATTTCCTCAAGTACGTTTACATTTTTAAGCTAGTTTTGTCAAAACCAATGATTAATTTTGGTGCTTTAACATCACCTCCGATGAAATTCAAATGCAGCAGAAAGGGGGTTGTCCGTTATCAGGTGGCATAAGTAGAGTAAGGTGTGTGTAATCCTCCGGAAACTTCTAGATAGACCCTGTATGGTCCTCCAGACATGGCTGCAAAGCAGCTGGGCTCTCATGGCAAGAACTGAAGTGGTAAGTTGGCCACACAAAGTTGAGAAGGAGCTTTCTGTAACAGGCAGGGGCAACAGGAATCTGCCAAATTGGGGGTGGGGGAGTGGGGTTAGATAAACAAGAGGGCATAACAGAGTTCAGTTGCATCAGGAATTTTTTTCACAGACATTAAAACTATGGTAAACATAACAGCGGGGAGGCTTGCTCTGCAGCACAGTGGGAAGCTTAAAGCGTCTGCCCGCACTGTGCCTGGCTCGAACCACTGCTAGAAGTCTCCGACTTTCATTAGCACTCAACGATTCACCCAGTTCCCCAGAAAAGGAGAAAAATCCAAGCGGCAAAACCCCTGGCTAATTATTGTAAACGCTCCCAGGTTACAGTATTTGGGGGGCAATAATGACAGGAAAATGTTAAACTAGAACAAAAGAGTCATTCTGAAATAGAAGAATAAAAAGCTGGTTTGTTGTTTGTTTGAAATCAGTGTAGCCTTTTATCTGATTGGTAAGGTGGTGTGTTGGAATATTGGACCACCCCTTTACAATGACATTTTAGATGACTGAACCAAAGTGCGTGCAACTCATTTTGAGCAGTAAAAGTACAGGTTAATCTCTCTAATGACCTTCTCCAACCACCCCCTCCCGCAAGCCGCACCCAAATTTATGCAAGCGTGTCTCACAGGTCCCTGAAACTGAAACCGTTTCCTTTGGGAGAAATGTGTAATAATACAAAAACTAATGTGTGACCAAATGTAACCAGGGCGGCAAACTAATGCACATCCCTGCAAAATCCTGTACATCAGCTTAAAGTTTTTATCCCATCTCTTCACAAGCAGAGTTAGTGGAGAAAAAAAAAATATTGTTTTTATCAAAGGGACAGTGGTCTGCTATTGATACCCATAAATATATAAAATGGTAATTTTTTTAATGGAATGATAGGTGTTTATTTTTGCTAAATCCAGCCTTGGGAATCTGGTTTCTTCATTCATATCCCCCCCAGCTGCTGTCAGCATTACAACACATCGGCTTTCCTTCATGTGCGAATATTTCTCCAGAACTCATTTGCAAAAGAGTCTAAGCAATATTAAAACACCACATCCAAACCTCTTTTAAACACACAAAGAAATGGGAAAACACATCAGAACTAGACCATTGAGAAAATCCTCCTTTCAAATTTACTGTTTGTTTCACATGCTGGTATAAAATATCCCACAAAGTCCCGTTTGTGATCCATTTGAAACAATCGTGATTTGCTTAAATTGTCACATTCTTCTTGCACATTTCTTCCTAAATGCAAAAATGGCAAGGAATTCTTCTCCCTCTTCATTATAAAAGTGCAGAATTTCTGGCTTGTTTATTCCTAATGGAACACTTGAGAAAGAAGAAAATATATAAATATCTCTTTCAGAAGATTAGTTGTCTCAATCTTTTTAAAAGAGAGGATTTGCTCATTTCTTCCCCATGGTAAACAACTTGGGCTTTTCGCTGTAATTTTCCATTATCAAATTAATGCATTTCACTTTACTGACTTGGTCCCATGGTTCTAAAACATTGTACCTTTTAATATCCTTATTTCTTCTGTAAAATATATTAACGTGTATCATTAAGACACAGACAAGGATAGAACCTAAGATCCTTTTTACACAAATTTGTTGGAGAAAACTTCTACTCCATTGTAACTTACTAAAACAAAGTCTGAAAAAACTCACCATCCAACAAAATAAAAGTATATTTTACTCCCATGAGACCACATTTCCAAGCTAAGGATTTCAAGCAAGAAATGGCATAAGTGTTTTGAGTATTTCAAATCAAGCACCAGAAATTTTGTCAGATCTACTGGTAAATATTCTATTGACAAGGTCAGGAACAGAGCAAAATCTGGCCACCAAGACAGAAAAGAGAATAAGCATTTAAAACAACAACAAAAACAACAACAAAAGTATAGACAGTTGATCAACTTCAATTTCTAAAAGTACTGTGCAGTCCCTTTACAGAATGTGGAGCAGAGTCTCCTAACTATAATGAAAGTATGTCCATATGTTCACCTACCATATATATAGTTCTTCAAAAATTATATTAAGGGTATTAATGAAAAAATGGCTAATATTTTCAAGAAACTATAAAGAGAGAGAGAGAGATGGAGAGCAAAGCAAGCTGTGGCAAAAAAAAAAAACCTGGGCTCAGCAGCTTTCTGGGGGAAATGGTGAAATGTGACTATGTGATTTATAATGAGAAAAGGTATCTACAACATACAATTTTCTACCTAGCTGCAAATAATAATTCATAGTGATGTCCTTTCCAGATAAAAGACCTTTGCTATGTAGGACCCATGTGGTAAAATGATCATGATAAATGTCAGACCAGTGCAGGTAACGACTTTACAAACCATTAAGATTAGCTGGCTCTTTTTTCCGATGATAACAGTAACCATGCTGTGACTCTATGTGGTAATAATATCTCAGTCCTGATAAATGCCAGAGCCAAGCAGAGGTGTTTATCATTCCCAGTTCAGAAATGCTGACTAAAGTTACCACATGTTGCCTGTTTTCTTCTTCTACAATAGTCTCACAATTAAAAAAAAAAAGCTGAATCATAAAATTATTTTATTCCCCATTTCTTAAAGGATTTTCATGCTTGTGCTATTAAGTCTCCCTTGTTCTCAGTGTCACTGTGTGGTCATGTCAAATGGACTGGCTGGAAAAAACAGTTCACCATACTAACCACTATCTCCTCTTCAGAGGTCTTCTGCTCAAAATGAATAGTTATGGATATGCTTTTAAATATATATATATATATATATATATATACACACATACATATATATATATATATATATACACACATACATACATATATTTTAACCTAAAAGACAGGGGAAAGTATTTCTTAGTTCATATGTTACTTAACTGTGTGACAGATCCTAGTTGTTTTTAAGTGAGATTTTTAAAATCCCCTATAAATTTAATTTATCTACCAATGGAAGGAGGTAGACACATATTAAAAACTTCAAATCTAGAAAAGTATTTGTAGGATTTCTACCCTCATGAAAATATACAAAGATAATGCTTCATATAAATAGCTACTTGAATACTTGAAAAGGATTACTGGTTTATGATTAGAAAGATGTCAAATGACTCAAAAAGGTAATTCCTGGTTTTTTTTAAAGCTTGTAAAGGCAGATATGCTTGAATAAGTATGGTTTAAAGAAAATTCTCACAGGAGAACTGAATTTCAAAGAAATAAACTAGTGAGCTTTATTTTCTCAGCACAGACTAACACCTGAGGATGAATTAGTATCATTTGTAAGTTACAGAAATATACTTGGCCACCATGACACCTCCAAAATTACTTTGGAAACAAAAAATTCTAGGGAGGACAATACAATCATGCTTTTCCCGTAAAGATTACTACTGGGGTGTCAGCCATTGCTTTAGTCTTCAATTCAGACAAAGAGGGGCAATGCTAAAACTGAGGAAGAGGGGTTTAAGAGACATTATTGGGTTGGTGAATTTTAGGAAATGCTTCATCCCAAAACTGGTTGCACCAAAGCAATCATGCCCTTTTTAAAAAGTTACTATTCAGGGCACCTGGGTGGTTCAGTCATTAAGTGTCTGCCTTCGGCTCAGGTCATGATCCCAGGGTCCTGGGATCGAGTTCCGCATCGGGCTGTCTGCCCAGCAGGAAGCCTGCTTCCCCTCTCCCACTCCCTCTACTTGTGTTCCCTCTCTCGCTCTCTCTCTGTCAAATAAATAAATAAAATCTTTAAAAAAAAAGTTACTATTAAAACTTGAATACTTTTTCCAAAATATTCCTCCCTCAATGTGAGGTCAGTGCCTTTGAAGTCCCTAGACTAACATAGATACAGTCACATGAAAAAGAAAAAGGGGTTTTTATTTTATTACTTTCCTGAAAGTATTGGGGGAATGTTAAGAATATATAAAGAAGTTAAGAATAATAATTCTAAGGCCTTCAGAAAATGATTAAATAAAATTTTACAGTCGTTGATTTAGTATTAAGTACATTTCTCAGTTATTGTGAATCTTTTTGGCTTAATGAGCTAACACGGCAGAAGCATTTTGAGTTTAACAATCAACTTAGAGGATCCCTTCAGCCGGAAGAAACATAGGAACTTCACTGATACCTGTATTATGATATGACTTAAATTTAAATATCTCTACTGACATATTTTGTGTTGTATCTGGCCCCTCGGATTGTCAAATGACAGAAGACAGGGATCAACGTTGTATCTGCCACAGGTTGCACATAGCTCTTAGGTAATATTTTGTCTTCAACCATGTATACATGTATGTGTTCAAAACTCTAAAAGATTATTTAAGAACTAGTTTTTTTCTTTTAATTTTATAATTAATTTCTTTAATTTTCTAATTGTTCATTACCAGAGAGTAGGAGTAGAGGTGGAAAGAAATCGAGGTTGCACTTAACAAGATTAGGCTTGTTCCTAACAGCATGCTCTGAATGGCCTGCCTCCTCTTATGCAAGGATCAGAAATGGCCTCCGGAAATGACGCTAGCCATTATGCTGAAGCTTTCCTCCCCAGTTAGGGAATCCATGGACTTATGGCAATCAATTGACCATAGTATTTTCATTACTGACATTTATTAGCTATGGAGAGTTATTTCATCTTTACAATTCTTCGTAAAAGCCTTCTTTATTCAAAAATCAGACAAAATATTAACATCTCCTAGAAGGAGAAACTGAGAATACGAGCGTGCCAGTGAGGTGATTCATTCTAATGCTCAGGGGATTCACGCTAGAGAAAGAAAGAGGTCTTATCTGAGTCAAGTAGATTCAGTTCCTACCCTATCTTTCCTGCCCTGAAAGCTACATACCTCTGTTCCCATTTTGAACTGTTTTGACGTAGATTATCAACACCTAAAGTCAAATTTACCAGGAATCTGCAGGCATTGAGAATATGCCTTTCTTTTAATTAAATGTAAAATAAGGCTTTTCTGATTTAGAGGGGAATGAGGAATGTGGTGGGGTGGAATCTTGAAAAATTGTGAATTGCCAACCACAGGTTAACCTGAAGGCCATGGTTATTCCTAGTTTATGATACAGGGACACTTCTATTTATGATACACTATACCTACTTAGGAATTATGACCAAACACTCTTTGATAATGGACTGTACTCTATGTATTTACAAAGCTATCACAGATTGTGGGCTGTTCCCGTTTATAGGGAAGGGTACTGAAGATTAAAATTTATGGCTTCATATGATTTTGGAAACAGCCTTGAACTATGAGTAATCATGTGCCAGGGTTGATAGAGAGGATGATTCAAAAGAAAGATTTTAATGGCAAGAGGACTTACATTTAATGAACACTCACTATCTGTGCATTGATGTGCTCTGAAATGTTTAATTCTACAGTCTTATGAGGTATGAGCTTTCGGGGTTTTTAAGGCATGGGAAGCATCAAGAGTTCAAGCAACATATCATACGTTGCCCAAATCATATAGCAGAATAAGAATTCTCACCTAGTTCTTTCAGACTCCTTCATGATATATGACTTCTCTTATTTTATAACATGAGTTTGAAGTATATGTCTATTTGCACTTATTTATGAATCCTGAATTTGCCCCCAGTTGTTTCCCCCTAAAGTAAATGTAAGTTATTTAAAGAAATGTATCGGGTAATTGTCATGACTTGGATGATTCCTCAACATCTAACTCAAGTTTTACAATTAAAGGCATATCCTCAAAGACTCGTATTCAGTTGTAGGGTACAATAACAAATAAAGTGTTATCTGAAGATATTCATTCCTCCTATAAGCCAGGGCAGTCTCTACCTAAATTCTGAAATGGTCATGATACAAAAAAGTATAAATCGAATAGAAACTCAATTGCTTTCTTCCAAATATGGCCCTAAAGTATAAGTGACTACCATTTTTTCATACAGGATGCATTATACATCCCAGAATAACGTTCAGAAGCAGAACAGCTGTGATATTGCTGACCTTTTTAAAACAAAGGGGTGCAGTTGTCCTTTAAGAATTACAGATAAATAGAATGAATAGTACTACCAATATATTGGCTGTTGCAAGAATTTGGTCTTCTCTTCCTCTGGGTGAACCTACATAACAAAGAAGAATTAATTTTGGAAGATGACTTAACATGTGGCTATAAATAAGTTAAGAATAATAAATGCATGGGTGATAAAGCCAGAAAAGTGTCCGGGGGTCACCAGGTCCAGAGTGCACTGCACTTCACAGAACTCTTTCCATCGTTATATAACTTTATCTTATCTCTTTGCAGAAAAGGCATTTGGTTGTAAATGTCCTTGTTTTAGTAGCAACATTTCATGCAGACAAATGTAAATGTAACTATCGTAAACTGTATTTTTAAAATATGTGTCCTCAAAACCATGAATCAAGGCAAAACCATAAAGCCATATCCTTATCATAACATTAAAGGCTATTTCACATCATATAAGAGCTGTTGCTTCCCTAAGTAGCCTGGAGTTGTTTTTGAAGAAGCTCATTTACACACAGTTTGGTGTAGTTTGAGAATATGGGGCCAAGTAGGTGTGGGATAGGCATTAGGATGATCATTTACTATTTAAATAATATACATGTCCATTATGTGTATTTTTACATAGACATTCTTTGCCACCCAATAGTGGCCAAAACGAAGCACTACGGAAAGATTCTGTATGCAGTTAGAGCTGCACAGCTTAGAGACTGGTAAGGAGATTGGGATATGGGTAGTGAACTAAAACAAAGGTATTGAAAAGCATAGGGTAGATACAAAAATAGGTCATAAAGGAATGAGGTTAGAAGCAGAAGTGAGAGAAAGGGAGAAGAATTGTGGAGTTTCTTATTACTGGAAAGATTTTGTGTAAGTCTCACAATTTACCTAAGATATTCTCTACTTCTCCGGGTAGAAAAAGTTCTCCCCCTCCCTTAGGTCATAATGTAAGAAAGTCAGAGATATCTCAGTGTCTTCTCAAAACTCTCAATACTTCACAATAATGAGAAACCATATGCTGACTGAGAAATATTAATAGAAAATGCTGTCTTTCAGATGCTCACTGAATCAATTGAAGACAGTTGACACATCTTTAGTAAGCTGTATATGAATCTTAGCTCATTAACCAGTCCTGTATTATGTATGCGGATTCCAATTCCTTATATGACACATCAATAAACCAGATCTGAAAAGGTGTCATTTAGATTTTAATGTATCCAATTGTATTTTTAGATGTTCCTCCACTTAGAAGTGTTTGTGTTATTTTCTGATTTTACAGGCTACGGAAGAAGGGGTGTGGTATTGATTTGAATGGGTAACCACTGCTCTCCTATAACCTTTTCAGGATTATTCAGAACAAGATTTTTTTCTGATTACGTTGTAAGGAAAGTAAATTTCTCTTCCTTAATAATCTTTCAGCTCTGAACCATTGTTCAGTTCCCTCTTCAGTACTGAAATATAACTTAGTCACAAACTTGTATGTACCACTATTCAACTGTGCAATTTCTCAAGTATGTGTGAAACTAGAGAAAGAGAGGAAAAAATATTCTTATAAAAGAGGCTTCATGTAGAATATTCCTTATAAGCAGATATGGGAACCACCATATACTTTTATAAGGATTCTTAAATGTAACTGAACTGCTTACCAATCACATCATCAGTCTCTGGTGATCACAGAGTGTTTAGTGTATTGTGAAATATCAGGCTACCATAACAATTGGATTGTCACCCATGGGCACCAGCTCAGTTCCAGTTTTGGCAAGACATTTGGAATGGTCACTGCAACCAAACAGAATGCTCATTGCTGAAAATAAAAGGTGAACCAGACCCAGCATGGGCCTCAAAAAAGGTGAGGGTGAGAAAGGGGTGAATATTTATAGAGTACTTACTTTTTACTGGTCATTGTGCTAGGTACATTACATACTATCTTGTTTAATCCATAAAACTGGCCTTTGAGATATTATTCAAAGAAACTGAGAATCTTGTCCAAGACCACACAGCTAATAAAAAGCTGTTACAGAATTCAAACCAAGGTCTGTGTATTCCAATCCATGTTCATGTCTTTCATTTGTTCTCTAATTCTTTCCTCATTCACTTAACCCGCTATATGCCAGGATAAAAGCTGTCTAGCTTTATAGGAAAACTCCCAGCTAAATGGGAGAATTTGTCAGGCATTCAAGCCATAGAAATACCATGCAGAATGTTGTATAATTAGAATGTCCTAAGTGCAACGCAACGCAGAAGAGAGCAAAGGGACTCTGTCTAGAGAAGTTCATAGTTCTTTTACCTAATGGTTAAACAGGACTTATTAAAGTTTTAATTCCTGCTCAAGCACCATGGCAGTGACCTTGTGAATTCAAATATTTCCAGTTAAGCAACCTCCAACGTTTCTTAAACCGGAGTCATATGTTCCCTAAAACTGAGGTTTGCTGGATGTAGCCATTTAGACCACTCTCCACTTACCGTTTCTCAGACTTAATTTATGGCTACTACCTCTGTAATCCCCAGTGTCAACTGATCCCTTTTTTGGAAGCTCTGACATTGATCTGACCATTACTATGGCGAGAGGTTTCAGTGAAATTAGAAAGGTTTCCTCTCCTTTCCCAACATCATCTTGATTGCTTGAACCAAGGGGTTTACCAGCTCTTCAGGTAAATTATAGTACTAGCATCAGGCCAAACTATGCAGAATGTATCCACCTTGTGAATACATAAACGTGTGAATATGTATTTGTATATGGATTTGCATAGATATATATGTATATATATCTATATACTTATATATAATAAGTGGTGTGTTGTATTAGCTTCAGATGACTAGATACAAAGTATCCGAGTATCCCTAGGAGCTTTGCACTGGACA
This sequence comes from Neomonachus schauinslandi, assembly GCF_002201575.2. NCBI lineage: Eukaryota > Metazoa > Chordata > Mammalia > Carnivora > Phocidae > Neomonachus > Neomonachus schauinslandi. Next base: position 108,152,009 of record NC_058405.1, read on the forward strand.
TCCTATACCAATTTCACTCTCATCTTTATTGAGTTGTTTTACTTACTTTTCTGAGTTTGTTATATCCCATAGTATCCAACTGGTCCTATGAAGCATCACATTGTCTTACCATCATTAAGCTACAAAGGGGCTTTCTGCCCTTTTGACAGAAAGATTTTATCTGCTGTTTGCTATGATATTGCAACTGGCTTTCCTTTTTCTTTCTCTTTCTTTTTTTTTTAAATTTCTCTCTCTCTCTTTCTCCACCCCCTTTGTCTCTTTCATTTACAGTTGTCCAATCCATATTATGTTGGAACTCTTCTAAGAATAACTGCAATTTTGAAAGCTCTAACTGTGGGAGGCATTATTTATAGGCCTTTGTGGTTTTGGGAGGAAGAAGAAAAGTTTCCAAGGCAGAGTTCTACTAGGGAGATTGCCCCCCCCCACTCCACTTTAGCCAAATACCATCTTTTGCAGGATATTTTCCTATAATTCCTTATTAAAATTTCCTTCTGCAACAGTGTATTTAAAAACTGCCGGTTTCTGAACTAACTTTTTCTTGCCCCACTATGTAAAGTTTATATACCTAATAACAGGTGATAATGAATTGGGCTTTTGGGAGCAAATTGCATTAGGAATCAGGCTTTAGTATCAGAGACTCATCTTCAAAGGCTTCAGTACACTCTGGCTGATTTTCTTATGGTAAAGAAACTCAGAGAGTACAGGACTGGTCAGACTGCCCCACAGATTCAGAGAAGCTCCTTTCAGCTGTGCGTTCACTCCATATCCAGATGGATGGCACACCATTCCATCTACATTCTGGAGAACAGAAAGGTGAAAAGGCTAAAAAGCTAAATTAGCTCCCTGCACCTGGCCTCACCAGAAGTTCCCTCTATCACTTTGACCAAAGACTCATTGGCCAGACGTGGTCACATGGTCCCTCTGCCCACCAAGGAGGCTGGGAAATGACCTCTTTTAGCCAAGTACATTGTCACCCCCTCAACAACGCATTGTCTTGCTAAGGAAGAAGAGAATGAATATTGGGTGGGTGTGTACCTTACATATTACCCACATACATTGTCTTTTCCAACAGTGACCTCTTAAAGATCACCACGAGCTCTGTGCTAGAGGTCAGAGATAGAATATAGAAAGGAAAGGTACCTAAGTCAATGTGTATGAAGTGTTTAAGTTCAATAAATAATTACAGTTCTAAGTTCTGGTTAAAATTATGGTGAGAAGAATTCTCTAGGTGCTAAGTAAATTAATTCTTATTATGCCATCCATGCCCATAAAGGACAAAAGAAATGAAATGAGGGAAAGCCATCTATGTGGTATGTAGTTTTAAACAACTTCTTATTTTTTTTAAATGTATATGACTAGGTATTATTTTTCAATTTTTATATTTTGCACTTTTTTATTTTATAGCAAAAACAAAATGTGTTAGGGAGAAAAGATAGCATGAAGTAATAAAAAAGATTACTTCCACTTCCACAAAATCAAGTGAACAATAGAATATTGGTAATTGAATCACACGGTGTGTCTTCATCTGTCCGTTACTTTTGCTACTATAACAAATTATCATAAACTCATTGGCTTCAGACAACATGAATTTTTTATCTTACATTCCTGGAGGTCAGAAGTCTGAAATCATCTTCACTGGCAGAAATCGAGGTGTTGGTAGCCCTGTGCTCCTTCTGGGGTCTCTCTTCCCTTGCCTCTTCCAGTTATTAGAGGCTGTCTTCACTTCTTAACCCATGGCCCTTCATCACATAGCCATTTATCCCCCTGTTTCCATTGCCACAGTCATCTTTTCTCTCTAACTCTGATACTCCTGCTTTTCTCTTAACCACCTTTGTGATTATACTGGCCCCACTCAGATAATCCAGAATAATCACCCCATCTCAGACTTCCTAATTGAATCACATCGGCAAAGTCCCTATTCACAGGTTTCAGAGATTAGGGTATGGACATCTTTGGAAAGTCATTCTTCACGTTACCACATCTTATAAAAGAGTAAAGCATTTATAAAACTGATTCAGTACCTGATCTTAACAAGATGATGTCAAAGCCACACTGTTGCTATTTCATATTACTATAATTTACATCAGAGTCCAAATAAAGAAACTTCATGATAATGATGTTGAATATGCTTATTCTCTTTGGCTGTTGATTAGGACTTTAAGTTACTAAGTCTTTGTCCAAAATTCTCCTAAGAAAATTCCCTCATGCAATTATGAAATCTCCTTCTTTTCTAACTTTTATTTATTTTTTTCCAGAAAAGCAAGACTACAACACAAGAATTGAAACTATAAAGTCTCTTGTGCAAAAACTCCCTCCACCAAATCGTGACACCATGAAAACCCTGTTTGGACATCTAACTAAGTAAGTTGTAAGGGTTTCTCGTTGTGTCATCATATTCTCATTTCTTACATAAGCAAGTATTTAATTTCAAATCTCTAAGACAAGATTTTCCAAATGTATCTATCTCAAATTTTCCCCTTAGCCAATCTTAGTGTTCCTACAGAAGCTGGAGAATATACTAGAGGTAGGAAGGAAAACCTACAAAAGGAACTTCTAAAATAAGTTATTTTTTTCTGGTCTTTTCAACAAATAGATATTTGCTGGTTCATTGTCATAACCTGACCCAGAGCCCTAGGATAGACCATCTTTATTTCATTATCTAGTATAAGGGAAGAGCATGAAATAATTCAGACATGAGTGCAAAACATAGCTTCATCATGTACAAAGTGCTAGGACCAACAAATAAGTTACTTACACTGTCTGAAATTCACTTTGCTCGTCTGTAAAATGTTGATTCAGATTGATAAGGTGCTATCCATGTAAAAAGCTAAGAAAAGAGAATGAAGGTAGGAAAAAAAAACAAGTGTAAAGGCCCAGAGGTCCACAGAACTTGATGTACTTGAAAAACAGAAAGCAGGCCAGGATGGCTAAACTTAACAAACTAGGGGTGGTGGGGATTGGAGTTAAGGTCATAGCCGTTAGACTGACTGCTGTCAGATCGAATAGGTTCTTGTGGGCCTCACCGAGAGCTTTGGATTGTATTCTAAGTACAATTACAAACCATAAAGAGTGCTAAATTGAAGGAGTATAAAAGATCACTCTGGCTGCCATGTGGAGAATGGATTGCAAAATGGAAGCAGGGAGACCTACCTGTAAGGTGGCAACCATAGTGGTCCAGATGAGTGGTAATGATAGCTTATGTGGAGTCCTTAAAGAGATAGATTGGTGATGGGTCAGGTTGGATCTGCTGCTGGTCAGAATGCAGTTGGAAAAGGAAAGGAGAATTCAAGTGTGCCCCTTAGGGTTTGGGCTTAGGCAAGTGAAGAAATGGTAGTACGACACAGATGGGTTGAATAGGAAGAGCAGACTGGCAAGTTCCATTTTGGACGTGTTAGGTTTGAAATGACTGTTACTCATTTGCTCTCTGTTAACACCTTCTTCAGATAAGTCAGAGTGCAATACAAGTGATGAGGTTTTATCTTTCACCATATACCTATAGTAATGTTGAATCCTGATAGAGTGTCACATAGATTGGACAGTTTTGTTTTTGTGAGATTGAATCTCCTTAATCACCCATTCCTTGGGTTGAGTCATTCCTACAGATTATTGAACTAATCCATTACATGATTTTTAACTGTGAATTTAATACACGTAACTGCACACAAAAAACTTAAGCATCAGCGGTGCATGTAGATTAAAAAGTGAAATTTGCCTGCTGATTACGCTTAGCCTTCTGAACAGAAGTAACAAACATTCTTGTGTATATGTGTATACACATATAAACATATGTGTATATGACTGTTATTATGTTAAGGTTTATCATACTGAACATATTGTTCTGCAATATTTTGCAACTCATGGACAGTTTTCCATTTCATTAGACAGACTTATGTGATTCTCACTAATAATGACATAGTCTTCCATAGTATGGGTAGTCCATAATTGGCTTAATCAGTCACTGCATTAGGGAACATGATTTAATCTAATCCATCATATTAGTTTCTTTCTTATTTTACCCCAGAGGAGAACCTGTGCCAAAGTTCAGACCATCCTTTATTGCTAGAATATCCCTTCTTATCACCTCCACATACTGGCCATAAGGGGAAACCCAGTGTGGCTTAGTGAAAGGATCTTGGATGGGCTTTAAGGAAATAGAGAGCTCTAGAGTCAAATCCTTATTCTCTACTTTACTCTTCTTATGATCTCAAGAACATGAAATTGGATTAAATAATATCAACCATACCTTGTGGTCATCAGAATTAAATGAGATGATGCATAAAATGCCTGGCACAAGGTAAGCATTCCTCAAATGTAAATTCTTTTCCCTTAGGATCCAGACATATCATGAAAGGGGTTTCAAGTTACAAGTAAATACTGGAGTGCTCATGCCAGTAACTTTAACTGGACAAAGTCATGAAACAAATGGAAAAGTATACTCTTTAATGCTATGCAATACCTAGTCTTGGAGATCTTGAGAAATATCCATTACTCGGTCTCAATCATTCCTTTTTTTCCCCCAACTGAACGAACAGCTATAAAATGAAGAAACTTAGAGTCAGCTAAAGCCTCCTTTGAAAAAAATAAAACACACAGATGAAAATCCATCCAATTAAAAACCTTGGAAGGATGAGAATCCTCCACCTTTATGCCACACCATCCCATTATTATATCACCTTCACAGCATTCACATTATAAGATTTTTCATTATAAATGAAGAGAAAAGTGTTATTTGCTAGTCACCAACCTTTCTTGAGTGGTGTGACCATATTCCGCCCTGCACTGATTTATAAACTGGGTTTAATTATGCATAAGTGTGTGCACATGACTATATCTTGTTAATCATTTTTTGCTAAGTTTTAATAAACAGCCAATCGTGGCATGTCATGAAAGCCTGAGAAGACTAAATAAGAAGATTATTTAATAGGAATTTAAAAATATTCGTGTTTGAAAGAATCATTAGAATGTTTTCCTTAGTCCTGATGCATTTGGTAGTTCTTCAGAAAATCTACCATCAACACTTGTGTGTAGTGTTTATTTCAAATTGTTGCAAATATATATATTTTGAAGTTTGTTTAGTGAGGGTCAGGGAATGTAGTGAAGTGCCAAAAATTCCACTTGACCTATGTACTCTGTAGCCAAGAGAAGAGAACTCCATTTTTTGAGCAGCACTGGATTAAACGTTCCCTTGAAAGCAGAGCTTTCTACCAACTACCAACTGAGGAAGCTTAATACAGTACAATTGGACTATAGGGTGGATGCCAGTTGTGTCTTCCAAAGCCAGAAGTTTTAAAGGGTTGTGATTACATTAAGCATAAGATTACACAATGGCTGAACCTGCTGAATAGTCTCAGAGTCCAGCGTCCTCACTCTTGATCAAACTCAAGGTCAAGTTCTATGCTTCTGCTGTGCTAAAATGAGACCAGAAATTCAGAATAAGCTATCATCTCAAAATGCCATCAACCAGAAACCTTTATTAATAGCCACTTTCACAAATTGACATTACAGTGATAAGTACTGTAAGGTCCTGTAGTACCTTCTGAATCATCACATAAATGGCAAGTTCTATCTCTACAAAATATGTGTCAAGTGCATTTTCCTTTAGCCTGCTTCTTTGGAAAGTCAGGGAGGCAAAGTGAAGATGAAGTTAATGAAGAAGGAGGACCTAGAAAGATAAGGTTTAGTTGCTGATGGGCTGTAGTTGGAGATTAAAAGCCAGGCAAAGAAGTTACATAAGCAATAGAGAACCATTGAAACTTTATTTATGGGACACTTGTATAATGTGCTCAGTGTTTATGAAAGTAGTCCAACAACCGAGTGTAGGGTGAACAAGATAGAAGGAGAAAAGAACCCAGGAGGCCACATGGGAGTTGTGGTTGGATTAGAGTGATGAACATCAAATGGAAAGACATGGCCTAAATCTTGAGAATTTTCAGAGGAAAATTCCACACAATTTTTATTTCTCTCATTTCTTTATCCCCATATCCCATCAGCCATGCAGTTAAGTCTCAGGTTTCAATGCTAGGTGATTGTGAAAATAGTCCCTCTGACAACAACAACAACAACAACAACAATAATAAAGCAAAAGGAGATATTGTGTAGAAGGGTGCACCCTTTTTCTCTATTTTGCAAATATAGAGAAAGAGGAAGATGAGGTTATTGAAAACTAATTAAATAGGATGAATCCCATTTTGTCAGATGTATATTGAATCAAGCCCTTTACATGCTGCCAGGTAGGATGTACCAACCAGCATAGTAGGAAAGCCATATATGTAATATATTTCAAGAATAAAAACCTTCCAAATCTTCATGTCTTTTGAGCCAGTCATCTTAAGTAATGAGGGAGGCAGTTTACGCAGACAAAATTACTTATGACAGTTGTATTTGCACTGGTAAAAACTTGGAAACAACCTAAGTGTCCAGTGATAGGGGAAGGTTATATAGAACATGACACATCATATCAGCTTAGTGAAATGTAGTTCATGGATAATTGTTTTTTTTTCTTAATTTGGAGATAAGTTAAAGTCAGGGATACAATATCTTATGTACTCAAAAAGAGTATAAGTATGTGGGAAATTTGTGCATCTAGAAAAGACTAAAAAGTTTTGTTGAGATGTTAATATTTCTTTCTTATAGTCATTAAGTTATGAGAGTTTTTTTTCCCAATGTGTTGCTTTTTCTGTCCTAATAATAGTATAGAAGGCAATATTGAGGTTAAGAAAACAGGTAAAGAGAGCAGGCTTTGGAGTTAGGCAGATCTGAATGTGAGTCTTGGCTCTGCCACTTATGGAAGGTGTAACTGAACAAATAACCTCTAAGCTTTCATTTTCTCATCTGCAAAATGGAGATCATAATAGAACCTATTTCTCTGGTGAGGAGTAAATGAATAGTGTTTTTAAAGAGTCTCACACAGTACCTATCACTTACTATGTTCTAGATAAACATTATGCATCAGCATGTATCATTTTTATAGGGAGAGAAAAAGAAGATAATTTTTTAATAAAATAAATGTAGGGAGAATTTTAAAAGCTGGGTTGCCAAATTTCCTGGCCTCCAGAAAATGTTTTATCTCACCACAGAATCTTTTTCCAAAACCTGAGTCCCTACACTGGCCTGACTCAGCCAGTTTCCCCTAGTCCCAGGGAGGCTGATTTCACCTGTTTGACCAACCATATGACATTCCACACCATGCCAAATCCCTTGTGAAATGCCCAGACCAACTCTACCTGTCCTTAACTCTCCATCTGCCTGATTTGCATCTTGTCCCATGTTCACAGATCAGAGTATTTTTACCTTCGAAGTGATAGCTTGCTAAGATCAGCTACTCTACCTTAAGTCTTAGGCCGGTGTGAGGAGGCTGGAGAAAGGGCACAGTCTTCTCTGCTTCTTGTCCAGAGCCTCCCCTGTTACAGCAGTTTCCTAAGGACAGATCTCTTGCCTTGTAGTCTTACTTAGCATAAGATTCTCGCAGTGAGGGTGCGTGGGTGGCTCAGTCGGTAAAGGGTCTGCCTTCGACTCGGGTCGTGATCCCAGAGTCCTGGGATCGGGCCCTGCATCGGGCTTCCTGCTTGGCAAGGAGCCTGCTTCTCCCTCCCCAACTCTCCCTGCTTGTGTTCCCTCTCTCGCTGTGCCTCTCTCTGTCAAATAAATAAAATCTTTAAAAAAAAAAAAAAAAAGATTCTCACAGTGAGAATTTCCTGCCAGACAGCACAAGCACACTGGCTTCATGGGAGCCTGGTAAGTGAGACACGTTGAAGCCGGTAGGGCCTTATCCTGTGCCTCAAACAGCCTGTGTAAACACTATTAGAATCCTATCAACTACGTGTCTACCTGATATGTAGCACTGATCTTTGGAAGTTCTGGCATTCCTATTGTTATTACTCTGAGTAAGGTGTTCTAGCTGTGGCTGCAGTCTTTCCCCACATTTTTATTTCCAGGATAAAAATCATACATGAAACGTACAGCAAATTTAGAAATAAATACAAAAAGTATTCCCGCCAAGCTAAATTGAACTCATTAGCCGGATTAACTTTGTGGCTTGAGTTTTGGAAGCCAAAACAATCTCACATTTTTGAGTGGGGCAGGACATGAAAGAACATTCCATTCCCATGTAGGGTATACATTGTTCAGAGAAAGTCAAAATGTCTTAGAAATGGGTGGCTGTTAGAGATGACTAATTGTCATTCACTGATTTTCAAAAATAGCTTTGGAAGAATATATTTGCTGCAGACTTTAGAGGCAAATAAATATTCTTATAGGAGACTTGCACTTTGTAAAATAGGTTGAAAAGAAAGCTAAAAAATCTTCCCTGTTGCATTGACTCTAAGAAAATTGCCCAGCTGTTCATAGAATTCCAAGGTGAAGGAATGATATGGCTGAATAGACAAATCTCATGGAAGCATGCCAGTTGAATGCCTTGTTGAAAGGCTAAACTGTTGAGCTATGGCTATTTTGTGAGAGTAAACTGATATTTAAAGCTTCTCTGTGGTCTTCATGGGTGTTAAATAAAATATTCTACAAGAACATGTCAGAGGCAACTCAAATGATGATGACCTAGAAATTGTATGAGGAAACAATGGTGAGGAAATAATTCATCCACCTTGACTGTAAAATGGCATGGTGAGCATTTCTGATATTTGGGGGGGGGGGGTGGGGAATGACACATGGCCAAAGAATGAACCTGATAGCCCATGAGCTCTTGCCCCTCTCTCTGGTCTTCAAGACCAATGGCTGGTGAAGCTCTCTGCCTCCCATCAGGCCTCCGAGTGCTCAGCTCTGGTGTGCTTTGGAGCAGGCTATGTTTTTCTGTGCTGTCTTCTGGCACTCCACCCTTTTTCTGTACACTTTGGTCGCTCACCCAACCATAATACCTGATAGCCAACGACTTGCAGGCCATGGGTATTTTTACTGGAAAACGAGGAACCTGTACAAATTGTTATTTTCTTTTTTCTCTCTTTTTTCTTTTCCCTTTTTTTTTTTTTCCTGAGGGACAAGGGCTGCAAGTCGTTTGAAATAAGCCAGAAGCCTAATAGCTCCTTTGCTTGTGTATTTGAAATGGCACCCTAATCACTTTGAAGAGCTAATGTACTTCCTATGGGCCTGAAATTTCTCAACTGGACTCCCGTGGCAGAATTTGGCCTGGTAGTTAAGAAAATTAATTACTCTGATCGTGAGGATGAAGCAATAGTTCCCAACTCCCTGTAGTAATCATTAAAATGTCATCTACTTAGGAGACATCTTGGCACAGGATTTATAAGGTTTGTGAGCTGGGGACTAAGGTTCAATGATCCTTCCAGTGGTGGATCCTTGTTTTGGAGGAAGGCTTTGGGAGATAAGGTTTTTAAGACAGCAGGGAAATTATTACTTTAGATCTTTTAATTTAACATTTGAATGGTAACATTAGCCACTGAATAATAGGAAACAAAACAAAACTTAAAATGACTACTGCTCATTTGTCACTGGGTTCTCTGTGGTTAGTGGTAGTCCACCCCATGCGGGTATTTCCCTCATAAGAGGTAAATTTTTTAAGTTGTCCCATCCTTCTCCACTATGAAACTTGGCCTTTTACCTAATGGAAGGAACCAGGGATCTGGAATCAGAAGATATAGGCTCAAGTCCCAACCTCAGCCCTTAGAAACTACAACATTAAGAAAAGCTTTTAATGTCTTTAAACCCTCCCTTTCGATCATGTGTGAAATAGGTCAAATAAATTCACACTTAGGAAAATGTTTGTCAGCTGTGAAATCCTGTCTATTCCTTTAGGAAGTCTTAAATACATTCCCACTATATTCCAGGCACTGGACTGGATCATAGGTTGGCCAAGTATGGCCTGCCCTTGAGCTACATACAGCTTGCTGCCTGTTTTTGTTAATAAAGTTTTATTGAAACACACACACACCCATATGTTTATGTATTGCCAATGGCTGTTTTCATGCTACAATGGCAAGAGTTAAATAGTTGTGACAAGTTGCACAAGGCCAAAAATATTTACTATCTGACCCTTTACAGAAAAAGTTTGATGGCCCCTCAACTCAATGCTAGAGGCATAAGGAGGACTCCTACCCTCACTTCTCCTATGGTCTCCTGGCATAGATAAATTAGTAAACAATTGCAATAAATACGGTGCAAAGTTGCAAGACGCTGTGAGAGCCCCAACCAGGAGCTGGAATTTAGCCTAGAGAAACCAAAGAATGCCTCCCAGAGGAGACGGAACAGGCTATCTTTAAAGATGTTGTTTTGGCAGACAGCACAAGCAGAGACCAGGTACAAAGACGTGTGGAGGAGGAGAACTATGGTGTGGTGAAGAAAGAGCGAATCCTCTGGCATGATTGGAGGATTCGCAAGTATAAAAGAAGTAGGAGAACGTAAGCCTAGAATGTAGTGAGCTAGAGCTAACTCATGAAAGACCTTTCACAGGCTTTGTTGAGGAATTTGAAATTCATTCTTTAGACATTAGGTAAATCATGGAAGGGTCAGAAGCAGGGAGTTAAGATGACGGGATTTCTATTTATAAAGATCACAGTCTTTGGAAGGGTGAAGGATAGCCTGTAGGAGGGCAACACTAGAGATAGTGAAACCAGTCGTGAGGGTACAAGCTAGAGATCCCAAACTAAGGAGGTGATGGGAGGAACAAGGACGTGGGATGGATGCAAGAGGCACAGAGGAGGTAGATTCAATAGGACATGCACACCGAAGGTATGCAAGAGGTTAGGAAGAAGAGGAGTCCCAAGTTATGGACTAGCTTGAGTGGTGATACCCTCAACTCACAGAGAGGAAAAGCATAAAATTAGAGGTATGAAAGAAGTTGAAAGTTTGGGGATGTGATGTGGGATTCTTGATAGTTCACTAGCGAATTCCATTTGAAGATAAGCAATATCTGTTGGGAATGCAGGAAAGGTAATTGGGATCTAGGTATGAATTTGGGAGTCATCAATTTAAAGGTGGAATGGGGCAAGGTCATGAATAACCCCAAGGGACAGTGTGAAGCCAGAAGAGAGCTGAGGACAGATTCCTGGGGTTGTCTAGCATTGAAAGAGTGGTCAGAGGAAGACGCTGGGGTGAGAGTCTGAGAATGGCACACATGGTGATAGAGAATTTGGCAAGAGCAGAGGTCTTATGTTTTTTGGCTGGGATTATTACTTCTACACAGGGGGGCTAGTAAATTCTCGTGGTAACGGGACATCAGGCAGAATTTCTGGTAATGAGCAGCTACTGTTCTATCCTTCATCGTTTGCTTCTTGAGAAATCACAGGAATAAATATAATAACCGAGCAGGAAAAAAATGTTATTCTATAGCATAATGAGGTCCTGAAAAATACTGATAAAGATGGAAATTATAAAGAACTGAATGGGTGCCCTCTGCCATTAGATCATAGGTTCTAGGAGGGTAGGAATTTGTGTCACTTTGATTCCTGCTATATCCCCAGAGCTTAGTACAGTGTCCCAAACATTATAGATCCTCAGTCATTTTTGTTGAACATGACTTCACGGAATAAGAAGATAATAATCTAATAGCCAGTAATGGTTCCAGTTGGCACCTTGATATAGTTCAGACTAGAACCAGGGAATATTCCATATTGAGAGTATTGGTTAGTAAGCTGTTCCTGTCAAGTTTCTCTCTCCTCACCTGATATTTATCTTTTCATCATGATGAAGAGAAAAGCAGCTGTAATTGCAAGAGAAACAATATTAATATTAAGATTGCATGTTAAGAGACCCTGAGTACGATGAATGAGTGGTCAAAGAGGCTTCCCCTGCTGAGGGAGCCTTGGTTAGGGAATGTGTGAGTGCCCACCAGTGTTGGAGCCTGTGAGGTAAATTCACTGGTGTCCAAGGTGAGTTGCCAGTGCTTCTGATTTCTTAATTGTCTGGGATTTGTAAGAGATCTTGGAATAGAAAAACTTCATTTCACATCTCCTGTCATGGCTCCCACTACAAAACTAAAGAATCTTTATCACTCCTGTCTCCTATGAACCCACCCTGACCATCGCTGCTTCCAGATCCAATCTTGACTTCCTACCACCTGGAATTATTGAGCACTAGGTGAAGCAAACGAACAACAATGATCTTGACTACAAGAATTTGCCCTCTGCTCTTAAGTATATAAAAAATTTGATTCTCCTGTTTAACGGAGCAGAAACACAGCAAACTTCAAAGTGGAAGGGGGAAAAAAAAAATCAACCAGACCTCAAGTCACCTGATTTCCAGTCCACTAGACCACACTCTGCTTTCTTGCCAATACCAATACTCGATTGTGTTTCCAGGGAAGAAGGAATGGTAAAACAAAGAGTGAGAAAGACCAGCCAACTATGATAGAGGCACAGACCTATCCCTTGAATTCCCTTTTTTTAATTGAACACCAGCTATAATCCCAGCTCTTTAAATAAAATTACCTAACTAATTTGTAAATTGACATATTTATATAAGGGGTTTTCTGGCTGTCTGTTCTCTCTCTCTCCTTCCCTCTCTCTCTGTCTCCCTGTAACACATTGCTTTGCACCCAAAAAGCACCAGGGAAACTTTGATTCCTGGGGTTCTTTTTAGAAACAAGTTCCAAATCCACGTTCATTAATGCTGCATGTGTGTGTGTGTGTGTGCATGTGTGTGTCTACGCACCCTTAGAGAAAGCACGTTTTTTAAAAGGCAACGATGGTTCTGCCTTTTACCACCTTCTTTCTCCTCTTTAAATGGAAAGCGCTGAACCCAGATGCCCAACCACGGAAGATATTCTTCCAGAAGCAGCATCTGGCTTCCTGGCAAGCCCTACAGGCGAGTTGTTTGGGGAGCTTTGCAGTTGTCTCTCGGTCTGTCACGTGTATCAGAGACCGTGGCCTCTCTGGCTGGCATGTCCAGACAGCTGCCAATTCCTTTCAGTTCACCTTTAATTCTGAGAATGAGTTTCCTCATTTTAATTTCTTACCGGACCTATTTTTTTTCTCCCCACTGCCCATATGAACTCTAGGACAAGATGCATTTCTCATTGCTGCCTGCCTGTCAACTTCCTTTGCAGACCTCTGTCTTTTGAACCCAAGTGAAATTCTCAGCCATTTAGTACTACATTCAAAGAGGTGACTTTAAATAATATTTCTTAGCCATTTCTTGTCAGCATAGCTCCTTGTAAACTGTGGGGTCGTTCCCTGAAAAAAAGAAAAGCAAAACATTCCATTGGAGTAATTTATTCTGGTCTGTACACAAGACATGAAAGTATTCTTGACATTTGTGTATTATTTAGTTAAATCATATTGGCTCCCCACATCCTTGTCACACCATGAACAAAAGAGCATTGCAGGACTGGAAAACATGAGGCAACATGGCAGCATTACAAATAGCACCTGCTTCAGGGTACTAAATTTTTTAAAGTAGCTTCATTTTTTTTTTTTACCTGTATATGTATATATTTGTGTGTGTGTGTGTGTGTGTTTACTTGTGAAGGATTCTGTGGGGGTTTTTTTATGGATAATTGTTAAGAACATAGAGTCCGATGGTAGCCCACGCATGAGGAAGCCGTGACAAGGTGCTGACAAGTCCAGCAGCAGTACCCAGAATGCAGAGGAGAAAGCAGAAATTAGAGCTGCAGGGTGACATCCAGGAATAGTTAACACGGGGTAGCTGCACATTTCCATGTTGTTGGTTTTTTTTTTTCCCCTGCATGCAAGAAAAAGTGCAGATTATATATGAGATTTCTGATCTCAAGATTGTATTGTCTGGGCTGAGAAAACATGGGACTTAGCAGTGGACAGGAGGAAATCTCAGCCATTAATAATAATTTGTCTGTGGCCAGTGGCAGACTCAACGCACACTTGACTTTGAAGAGATACACAACTGAAATCATGGGCTTAACTGGAATGAGAGCGTCTGGGGAACAAGGAAACGAATTTAGGGGCTGTTTGGATCAGGACATTGGGAAAATCTCCTTTGAAACCATCTGTATGACAGTAGAGCTCAAATTTAAGATTAGAATTTTTAAGTCTGTTTTATCTCTGCCTCAATGACATTTTTTGGTCTGTAATTTTTCCTCAGGTGAATTTGTTAATGTGCACAAAGGAAGTTGAAATACATGCAGAACTTAGAAACTTTACTAAATATCACCCTTTGTGTAGAGATGACTGTGTCTCACTTCCAGTAATTTCTTCTCTTCTGTATCATATGCACATTCTTTTTAACCAGGCTATTTTCTCTTACATTTTCCCTTTTTCTACCCCCCTGCCTTTCCTGCCTTATATCATCATCATCCTTAAATTCTTCCTCCCACTCCCCTCACTCTGAGAAGTCTCTTCACCCTCAAGTATTGCTGCCTACATCAATCTCCCCTTTATTCAGGACCCACGATAGTTATATACCCAGTAACTATCATGATAGACACGGAGCTGGAAACGAAGACAGTTTTACCCGGATGACAATCAGCCCCTAGGAGCTGGGAACGTCATTCAGTTGTGAGGCCTCCCTCCCTGACCCCTGCGAAGTTCACTTCCCTCACCTCACTCTCACTCCCAACTTTGTGGCTCCAGACCCTCCTCTTCTCATGAGATTGGCAAACCACATTTGCCTCCTCAGCCAGCCCTACTGTGGCCGCTGTCTTTATAGGGATTCTGTTAGTCTACCCATCTGTTTGAGGAAACCTCTGCTCTTTTCTTTCTCACGTTCAAAGAGACAAGTAGAACACTCGGGGACAGAGCCGTAGCAAGCAGGAGGCAAGACACGGGTGCTGGCACTCCAACACGAATAACACTTTTTTTCCTGCTCTCCATGAACTGACAGTCAGCACACACCTCTTAATAAATACTTCTTCCTTCATCAGTTTGTTCACTCATTCATTCATTTCACTCACTAATGAATTCCTTTATTTCCCACCATGTTTGGGATATGAAAAGAAAGAAGAAATTACCTCTGCTGTAAAGGAATGTTTATCTAATTAATTTGTGTCTCTGTGCTTGGACATCAGAACAGATTTCCTCACATAGTGAAAAGATATGCAAAGTGATATTTTACCTAAAATCTGATTTTTTTAACCCATTTGAACACTTTTTTTTTTTTTAGCAATCATTTCACATCCCAGAAAAATTCTACTGTTAAAAACACAACTCTTCTCCAATGAGAGCACAAGTCTTCCTCTTGGCCCCCTGCTCACCCATCTTTTTCCATTTCTTTTTCACTTCCAACTGCCATTCCGGGGTCGTAAGTGCTTCCCTGGTACTGACCTTTGAGTCATCGGAAGGGGATTCCATTCCCTCTCCTAGGGCCACATTTCCTGCTTAGGGTTGGAGATCCCCCACAGAGATAGTGAGGCATTTTATGGGTGCTTTACATGCCCCATTCTATTTTTCTAACTAGCAAGAAGGGAGAAATAAAATGCATGCCCTGTTCTCTCTGGCCTCACTCTCCATTCATAGCACACTGAAAATAACCAATTCCTAGAGAGCCAAGCTCTTAAAGTAATTCATACTTCCCTGGCAATGACAGGATTTTATCCTTCAGCTTGGCAGAGGAAGTCCTATTTGATTCACCCCTTACCACATTCTTGCTATTCTCTGTGCAAGTTTCCCCTCCAACACCCTATAATAGGCTAGGTGGGCCTAGAAGCAAGTGGCTACATAGGGAAACGAAAGAAATGTTCGTTGTCACATTCTAGGAATTTCTGATCCCAAAGCACTTGTGTCCAAGAAATGGTAATATCCGAGAAAACAGGCATGCGGTCATGCGGGAGACCCTGGGAGGTGGGGATAGTAGGGGAGGGAGGAGATGGCCACAGAGACGTTTTGTTCATCACAAACGCAGCCACCTGAAAAACACCAGCTAATTAGCAGTCTGTAGCCACACAACACAGCAGTTTAGTACAAGAAGTGAACAATACTTTACCTAATTGAAACTACAGAGCGGACTTAGGTAGACTGCATGCAATTACACAGGTTGGAAGTCAGCCAGGACACGGAGGTTAACAATCCCTTCTCTCACAAAAAGCACCGCGGGAACTTTAATGACCACAAGTGGTAAGGGCCGTTATCCTGCAGCACATCCAAAAGGCCTCACCTCTCACAACCCAGATTCCATCAGAAGGGCTTAATGGTGTCAACTAATTGGCTGGGGGGGGAAGGGCGCCCTCTATGGGCACAGGTGCACTTGTACCATGTGACTAATTCACCTTTCCCAGGCTAAAATAGGCTTTCAAGTACTGGGGTGGAGGGGCCTTCGAAAGAGAGGGGACATTTGGGTGGGTCACGTGGTGGACAGTGGGAGCTGCGAAGGCTGTGCAGTCTCCTCAGCCTCCTAGTCTCCTAGCCTCCTCAGCCAGCACTACTGTGGCCTAAGCAGTCCAGAAAGTTCTAGACTAGGATTTCTTAAACTTGAACGTGCTTACAAATCAGGTCACCCAGAGATCTTGTTAAAAATGTAGATTCTGATTCAGGGGGTCTGGGATGGGGCCTGAGATTCTGCATAGAGAACAAGCTTGCAGGTGCTACTGATCTAGGAACCACACTTTCAGAAGGCAGTTCTTACAGGGAGGAGGGAAGAGGTCTCCCTGAACCAGAGAGCAGAGGCTGGGCAAAGAGAAAGAGGACTTTAAGATGAGCTTAACACCCAGAATAATCAAGTTCACTTTCATTTGTCCCAGGAACTAAAGAACAGAAACACAAGAGTCCAAAATAGTAAATATGCCAATCCAGTCCTAAAATCGACTCATGAAATGGCTTCTACTCTTGGGTTGCGGTGGGGAGGAGGCACAGCGTTTGATCCCTGAACACGTTCCGTGAATGAGACACCTACTCTGAACAGTGGTAGGATTTGCCACTCACTGGTTAGTGCTGTAGCAGAGATACATGGGCCGGCAGGGGTCTGTGATGACCTCCCAAGAACCAAAATGGTCTTTCAAGATGAATCAAGAGAAGACAAGATAGCAGAATGCAGACCTTCAAAGCTTGACCAACGGACAGTGAAGGGAGTGATAATCTTGCTTCAAAGCTTCGTAAAATAGAATCAGAGTTGCTGAAAAACATCAAAGAATGGGCCGTTTTTAAGCTTATATTATGCAAACTTAATTTATTGCTGCTTGCTACAGAGGCTTTCATGCTAAAGCCTGCATATACCATTAACGATTTAATTGTTAGTTGGATTAATGATTATATTCCTTATCTAGTTATTTCCTAAGTGCTTCTTATACTAATATCTACATATTTTGTGACTTCTTAATGATAGAATTCACTTTAGATGTATGGAGACACACACACACACACCCTTAAAAAGCAAGACCCAATTAATCCCTGGTGAAAGGAGTATGAGTTCCTACGTTTAGACACGCTGTAAACATGCTATAAACTAGATAAGGCTGGAGTTTAAATATACATTTATCCTAATATATAGCTCATCAGTATAGCTGCAAAAGTGCTATTACTTGCCAAAGATATATAAATTTAGGATATCATTCAAAATATATCATTTGAAATGCTCAGCTGTCTAAAGCCAGCATGGTAAAGTACATATACAAGAAGGAGAAGAATATAAGCATCCATCAAGGAATCAACAGGATCTATGGAGTGTCTACTCTGTGCTCCATACTACACTGAGGAGAGCTAGGAAGATAAAAGAAGTATAAAATCAGAAGTATAAAGTTCTACCTTTGCAGAGCTACTAATCTAACAGGGGACAAAGCACTTAGAAAGAGAGAGTAGAGAATAATTAACTGTTAAACTGTAGGTACAGAGAGAAATAGACCAAAGGAATTGAGAAGTCTTCAGTGAAAAGTGGAGATTGAGCTAGGCTTTGATGAACAGGTGGAACTTTGGAAACACAGGATTGTTCCATGGGTCAGCTTGAGAAAGGCCAAGGGAAGCCAGGATGTGGCTGTGAGCAACCTGTACTAACCATGACAGGGGGCAAAGGAGGACGAGACTTGAGTGCAGGGAGGAGCCAGGTTATGGGTGCACCTGCAGAAGAGTTGGAATTTCATGTCCCAGATTCCATCGGGAACCAAGGCAGGTTATTAAGGGGGTAAAGAACTTGTGTTTTTTAAGTATCTCAAATTGAATAGTATCTGAGTATCTCAAAGTTATTGAACAGTCATATGAAAATGGACTTAGCGGTGGAAGGGCTGAAGAATGGGGCTAGAGCAAAGCCAGTTAAACTGAGCGGATATCTTGCCATGACCAGAGAGCAATTATTCCCGTGTTGTCTGTGGAGCTCTGTGGGAAGAGCATAATGCCTAGACAGACTTTCACGGAAGTCAAGAGTACTTGCTGATAGGTTTGATGTAATGGATGAATGACTGGAAAGCATTGAAATCACTGCCAGGGCGTCCAATTAGTAGACTAAAGAGAATGGAGATGTCACTGGTAGAAACTGGGTCAACTTTGATGGAGCACCCACTAGATGCCAGGAACTTAGGATACATCAGTAAACTTAACAGAAATCATTTTGCTAGCATGGAGTTTATGCAATACATATAATATAAACAAATAAAACAAATATGCATAATAAACAAGGAAACACTACACATATTAGAAAGTGGTGGTTGCTATGGAGCTCAAGAAAGTGGGGCAGAGGAGGAGAATCAAGAGGGGTGTGAGGTTGTCTGCAGTAATAATTAAGGTCCGTTGGAGAGGAGGTGAGATTTGAGAAAAGATGGGGCGTTATTGAAGTGGATATTTGGAGTCAAAGCATTCCAGGCAGAGAGGACACCTAACGCTTGGTGTCTTCAAGCTACAGCAAAGCAAGAAGGCCAGTGTGGCAGGAGCCAAGAGGAGGTGGGGAGAGGAGGAGGAGGGAGTAACATCATTGACAAGGCCCTTGTGAGAAATTGGTCTTTTGCTCCAAGTGAAAAGAAAGGGACAACAGGTTGTAAAGTTGGAAACAAGAATGGCATGAACAGACAGACGTCTATTTTAAAAGAACATTAAAAAAAAAAGATACAGTAAAAAAAAAAAGAGAGAGAATCAGGGGGTGCCTGGTTGGCTCAGTCAGTAGAGTGTGCAACACTCAATCTCAGGGTTGTAAGTTCGAGCACCACGCTGGTGTAGAGATTACTTAAAAAATAAAATAAAATCTTTAAAAGAATCAGTATGCTGAGAACACATCCTAGGAAAATTGGAAAACTATTTAAATTAATTGGAATCTAATTGGAAATAGTTATGCGTGGGTAGGAAGTGTTTCAGGCATTTACCTCTGATGGTTTGAGAGAATCAGAAGAAGTGAATTCCAGTCCCCACCCTGGGGACAACTTTAGGTCTGTCACTTCACTTCTCAGCCATTGTGTGGTCATTTTCAGCATGGGACTAATGCTTAAATCTACCTACCTTGCTGTGTGTGTGTGTGTGTGTGTGTGTATAATCGAATGAGATAAAGAAAGTAAAAGCCAATTCTATATACTATTTTAGAGTTTGACAGGTTTGGAAATCCAAGCAGAACATCCAGCCCAGACACTTGATCTTGTACTAAATCCAAGAGAGAGAGTGGAGAGATCACTGGATTCAGAACCAGAAAAACCTAAGTTTGTGTCCTGGCGATAATTCTTTAATAGTGTCACTTGGATAACACAGCTTCTCAGAGCACCTGTTTCCTCTTCTGTGTTAAAGGAGGTCATGATACCTACACTTCAAAGGACTTCTTTCAGAGTTACCTATAAATAAACCCATTATAAACTGTAGAGCACCAAAGAGATGAAGGCATCCTGCCCCAAGCTCCTCCTGCAACCACTGACAACCCTACCCAGCCAGTTGTAAAATTGTAGTTAATCTTTTCCTCATCGTAGGTTAACTCTAATTCCTTGAGGGCAGGAATCATTTCTTCTTGGAGTTGGTAGTGCCCTCTGTAACTAGCACAGGCTAGTGCAACAACAGAAGGTATTTAACGAATCATTTTAGCAGGTGGGTAAGTAAAAAGTATGATATTAAAGAAGATGTGGATTTGGGAATCAGAGTTTTAGGGTTAGAAGTTCAAGTGGTGTAAGTGGATGCACTCACCAAAAGAGTTTAGAGCCTAAAGACAGGATGGTATTAAACATCCCTTTAGGGACAAGCCCAATAAGAATCACTAACCAGCGAAGCGAAGCAAAGTAGAAAGTAAACAGCTAATTCAGAATAATCAGCAATATAAAAACCCAGAGATTACCATCAAATACTATAACTCAACAAATAACTTCCACTACAAAAAGATCCAAACAAATTTCAATTAGCTGCCATTCCACCAGTCATAAATCTCTAATAACCACCCATTTATCTAATAACCACACTCTAATACAGAGATAACTCAAGTTCCTTAATGAGAGTTTCAAGATGCAGAAGTTCCTTGTGAATTATCAAAGGATGGCAACATGGTGTCCATTGTAATTTTAACATTAATTGTGTTGTTTGATTACTGCTAATCCACAGATGATAATATAATGTAAGTGTTTTTCACCAGAACATTTGCATAATCAGAACCTTATACTCCCTGGGCTTTCTAAGTAAAAGTTTACTGGTCTGAAGGAAAATTGCACACCAAACTGTTTTCCCAGTCTGTTTCTTAAGTACATATTTACCAGGCCATCTTGCAACATACCTAGCCAATAATCTTCCTCTCTTCTCCAGAGCTCACTTTGTTGTTCCTTTTTAACTGACGTTTTGGAATTCACCTGAAAACACCAGCATGCCAAGACAAAACTTGGCCTGTGGAGGAGACACCATATTCAAAACCAATCTGGAGAAAACAACATACTCAGTATTTTTTTTTCATTATGATCTTAATATTTATTTTAATCATTATCACAATTTGAGGATGATAACCCAGCCCTAGGAAAACCGGCCTCCAGGCAATAAAGAGTTAAGACCAGAAAGTTCACTCCCTGTGCCCTTATTTCCATCCCTCCTTCCCTTCAGTACCACAAAATGAATAATGCCTTAGACATAGTTTTTGCAATGCTAATATTTGAACAGTAAAAGATACCTTAAGACCTTCATCAAGATTTTTTAAGGCCTCATTTAATGTCAGTGTCAAGGTTCTGTGAGGAATAATTAATATAACAAAACAAGGTCTATGTGCCCATCGATTGCCAGGGGATTTATGCAGGTGACTCATTAATGCTGCAGGGGGTTCTGCATGTAAATCCCAAAGCCTCGATAGGGAAATGGGACCCAGTGATTTTTCCCCCTATAAAAAACACAAACAATGACAAGTATAAAAGCAGATAACCTGAATATCTATACAAACTGCTATATGGCTTGTAAAAGTTTTCCATTTACATCCTGTCACCTCTTCTTTTCACATGCATAAAAGATGGGACAATTATTTCAACAAACCTACCCATATAAATCAACGCAGTTTTGCTGTGGGAAGACTGGGTGTTTAAGGCATTTAATATTTCAGCATTGCCAGATTATCACCCGGATCCATTTCGTTTTGTGGTCAAGTGCATGATTAGCACTGTGACAGGATATTGGCCATTTTCGTATGAAGATCTGCAAATCCTAGTAAACAAATACCAGTTGGAAAAATTAAGAACAAGTCTGTGGACTGGAATGCACCCTACTTGTAATGGGAACAAAAAGCTGGCAATCAAATCTAAAGAAAAAGCTAAATCACAGCAGAATGACCTACTTTAAGGCATTTGCCAAAGAGGCAGTGTTTTTAGACAGCTCTTCTGAAGTAGCGTCTTTCTGTCTATGCCATCTGCAGATTTATTATTGCCTGAAAAAAAAAAACCCCAAAAAAAAAAAAAAGGCTCTATTTGAATGATACTAAGAGCCTGGTCTATAGGAAAGATTCCAGTATTGTGGGCACCACACCCACACCTACTGATGTGGTCCAAGGTTTTGCTTTAGAGGCACCTAATTAAGAAACCCTGACTCATTTACATGGAGACGTTTGATCTAAATTACACTCCAAACCGCACCAAATTGGGAGCATCTGTGAATGTGAAATGTTTGTTCCCTGTGACGGCTAGAACAGGGCCAGCTCTGGACGGCACATGTTCAAGTGACGAAAAATATTTCACATGTAACGTACTTCTGAGACCCACTTTTCCACTAATAATTCATAGTGATCCCAACCAGTATCTGTACTTCCACAATTATTTCAAGCTGTGAAAAATTATGTCACTTCTTTTTTTCCTACAGCTAGGAAGAGGTAGAAGACCACCTACTTGGTTTGTTGTCATTGATAAAAGGCCTTCAGTGCAACCAATAGCAAAGAGGCAAAGCTGGATGGTGCAGAGGCTGGTCAGTATATATAGCTCTTAACTTGGGAACCCAGAAATGCAGAGCCATCATCTAAGGGGATAAGTCGCAAGGATGACCCCTCTCATCACTGCCTTGACTTCTCCGGGTTCCCGCTTGACTTGCCGGTTCTTAGCAAAGCTTTGCCTCCCAACTCCTTCAAGGCTGTATTTGTGTCCAGGATGCACGCACTGCCTGTGAACATGAGGAGACTGACACATTAAAGGTCATGTTCTCTTCAATGAGAGGGCATTCAGGTACAGTTCATTTCGTTTCCATGAGGCAAAATGTCTAAGAAAATAAAATTAAAAAAAAAATTCTGCCATTGGATGCTAGGAACAGTACTCAGCACATAATCCTCAGGAAAGAGTGCTGTATTTCAAGTACAAATAAACAGTGTTTTATGGCTGCAGGCAACCCTCCACTCTGGCCACTTTACCTTATTAGGCCACATATCACCTATATTTCAGCAGGAGCCCAAGGAGTAAGGAAGAAAATTTAAAAAATAGTTCCAGATTTTTTTTTGTCTAAGAAGGATATTAATGCATTGATCTGATGTACTGTTTTTGCAGTAGCTAGAATGAGATTTGAATATATTAATATTTTCAGCAGCAGAGCCCAGGGAGCCCAGTTAATAACTTATGCATGGATACATAGATATACTTCAGACAGAGGTAAGGTTTTCAGCTCTCGTGTTGGTAATACTTAGAGAGATTGAATGAAAGGGGCTGTTCCCCCTGAGTCTTTGTTGTGGGCATGCATTGTGACAGTATGGAGCCAGAGTTCTTCTGGTTGTCTACACAGCCTGGATTCAATAAACTGTTATATATGCATATTATGACAATGTGGTCAAGGAAACCAGATTTTTTTACTCTACCTTCAAATGCCTATGTAGCCTAAATCTGGTGCTTATTTTTCGTGTCCCCATTCAATATGTTAACATATTCATAATTTAATACAGGTTATGTTCATTTTATAATTAAAGTTATGGACATCGGTGGAAATGCATTCAGACTAATACTGTATGAAAAATATCTTTTTCTATATTGTACTGTATGGTTCGGTGTGAATCCTAAATCTGGATAATCCCAGACTCTATTAGCTTGCTGGGGTTGCTATAACAAAATACCTCAGACTGGGTGACTTAAATGATGGAAATTCATTTTCTCACACTTCTGGAGGCTAAAGGTCCAAGGGCACAGTGTCAGTGGATTGGCTTCTCCTGAGACCTCTCTTCTTGGTTTGTAGATGGCCATCTTCCCACTATGTCCCAGGATGGTCTTTCCTCTGTGGGCACATAGTCCTGGCGCTTTGGGTCCCAATTTCTTCTTCTTATAAGGACAGCAATCGTATTGAATAGGAGCTCACCTAATGTCTCATTTTAACTTAATCACCAAAGGCCTTACCTCCAAATATGGCCACATTCTGAGGGACTGCGGGTTAGGGCTTCAACAAATGAATTTGGGGGCTGGGGGGTACATGATACAGCCCATGACAGAGACCAAGGATATTTTCGTATCCGTGTGGCTGACATGCCCCACACCAAATGTCTATTGATTTGAGACCAAAACTGAAAGTTAAATTAATATTTTTAAATCTGTGGTATTTTTCCAGTATGATTGTCAGTCACCTTCTCCATCAATAAGAAACAAAGATGACTTTCGAAAGTTTAGGGGAACAACAGCAGCAACATGACTGTTCTCATACCTTCTCGCTAGACTGGAAGGAAGCAGTTACTGAGTACAGTAAGTGTTACCACAGGGCCGGCCCGAGCTCCACCCCGCCTTCAGGGACCCCTGGTCTCCAGGCCTAAGTGCCTCGCTCTCCATTACTGCCGCCCTCCATTAGAAGCAGATAATGCGAGAGAGATCACTTTCACGATAAAACAGTGCACTTACACCACGCCTTTCAACTCAGCGTTTCCAAATGCTTTAAAAATCATTATTATTTTTATTATTTATTTGTGGAATCCCAGCAGTCTACTCAGCACTGGGAAGTACTGTCAAAGCCACAGAGCTACACTCTCAGTTTCGCAGAGACTTAAATGACACTCAAGTCCCTGCCTCCCCGCCCCCCGCCCCGCCTTGATGTGCCAGTAAAAAATCTGAAGGTGGATGTCTGTATGTGCATGCTTACCTTGAGAAAAGGGGAAGAGAAACTTGCCTGAGTTACCCTGCTACTTGAATAGCCGAAGAAATTTAGCAAAGAGCTTTTGTAGAGTGTTGTTCTGATAAACCAACAACAAAACCAAGAAAAAAGCAAGAAAGCAAATACATAGTTTTGGACCTAAAATTCAGAAAATGGAAATGAATTGCCCTCATCAAGGGCAACTACAATAACACTGTAAAGGGGTTATTAAGCAACGCAGGAAGTAGAAATCAATCATGCTCTGCATATTGTTCAATGGTCATTATTTCCTGAGTCAAATCTGCTTGACATTCAATTTGATACAGTTTTTCATCAAGCTGAAAAGCCCTGGAGAAACTTTCACTGGCCACCCACATTTTCCAGTAGGACCGTTGCCTGATCCACCTCATTTTTGTTTTCTGACTTTTTTATCATCGTTACATATTTCTGCCTTCTACTGAAAGAATTCTACTGCTTTACACAACTTCTGAGGTGGTGAATATGTGTTGTCCATTCCCATAATGCTAGAACCTGGTCCAGTGTCTGACACATAGTAGGTACTCAATAAATATTTGTGTGAGGGAACAAGTTTTTATAGTACTCTTCAAAGCCATCTGAAAGTGCATTTGACACATTCTGCTCCCTCAAGGAAGTTATAAACTAAGACAGATGGCAACAAAGCAGAGGTAATCCAGATGCAGATTAAAAATCTAATGAAATAACAATTTCAATTGTTTTAAATCAAAGTGACCAAATGCATTTGTAGAAAGAATTTGTTGAAAGTTATCTTGCCTAGTCTTGAATTTAGCCAGCGAAGGTTTTGTTTTTTTGGTTTTTTTTTTTTTTTGGAAGAAGTATGATTTCAGGAATTTTTGTGATGATGGGAAGGAGAAATCATAAACTGGAAGGGGCTGTAGAACATGGGGTGGGACCATGGGGGATCACTGGAAGGTAGAAATAGAGATTAATTGGACTCAGTAGATCAGAGGAGGCAAGGGAGTCAGGGAGGCAGAGAAAAGTTAGGTTACTTGGGGTGTTCTATGAAAAGTCAAGACCATCAGGTATAGAAATCTACTTTAAGGATATTGTTGGGAACATAGGAACATCATTCTCAACATGATGGAGGAAATAATAGAGTAGAAATTCAGGAAATAGGAGCTGCCCTATTGCAGCCAAAGTAAGAAGGATGTTCATTGCATCTTCTGGGCTTAGCACTGGTCACCACCCTGGACAGTACCGCGTGATCCCCAGAGCTGGGGGCTTAGGTTGGGCCTAGACACACAATATAATCATCCATAAATCACAAAAGGGTGTTTCCTGTGTTGAAGAAAAATATGCAATATTTCTTTGTCTTTCACTATCTCAAGTTGGTAATGTGGAAAGACTCTATATCCTTGTGTATCAGGCTGTTCTGAGGCTTAAATATCCCGAGCTTCTCAGAGGAAGGATGCTGCAAAGCAGAGAATGGGGCGCCTTCTGAAAATGAGTGAACTAAAGCCACTAAGAAGCTGCTGGGCTCATCTCGAAACCGACCAAGTTATAGCAGCCCAGCTAGAAACAGGGTTCAAAAGTCAAAAATGCCTAACTACCCTAAACTAAAACAACATCCAAAAATTCAAACTGCACCAGCATGGCTCAAGCTGCTCTATTATATTTCGTATTTAGATTTCACATGTTTATATCCCAATGTGCAATGTCTCTTTAAAAATGTAACTCTTGAGTTTAAAATCAGGAAGTAGTAAAGTGGCTTCACAGAGAGACGCATATGGAAGGTTTTTGTTTTGGGGGGTGGGGGAAGGAGTTGGTTTTGGTTTTAGTTCTGTGGAATTTCAGTTCAATCAACACCTAGGCCACTCCTTAAAAAAAAAAAGAAGAAGAAGAAGAAAGACGTTTTTTCTTTTTCTCTTTCTTTCTTTCTTTTTTTTTTTTTTAATGATTCAGCGTGCAGAGGTTTGCTTGCAGACATCTGGGAGTTTAACCAAAGACATCCAAAAGGCAAGTAGAGGTACAGCAGCCACCGTGAGCATCTAACCTTTTATTCTCACTTTCGACCGGGAAATGCTTTATAGGTCTTGAGGATGTCAGCACCCAAAGGGAAACTGTTCAATCCTCTCATTTCAAAGATGAGCAAACCTGGGAAAGTCCCAGGTCATCTGGCCAGTTCCAGGTCCGATAGCACAGGTTTACTTTTGTGGTGGGGAAAAAAAATGGAAATGAGCCACCTTGAAGGCACTTGAGCTCCAACTAACTAGTTATTCTGGGTAGTTAAATGGAGTTAGGATTCTTAGAGTTGCAGTTTCCAAAGGAGATACTATCTCACAGAGGTGTCCTTTCAAAAAAATTGCTGGTACTTCCTTACTGTCTTAACTCTACCTGGAATTCTAACCATTACTTGCATGCTTGAATGTGTCACTCCCCTGGACGAATGAATTTTCTCATCAACACCACTGTACTGTCTGCATCCCCATCTGGAACTATTGGCCCACACTCTTCTGCTCCTATCCAGGTTCTTCTCTATACTGTCTGCCCATTCCAGATTCTACCACTTCTTCAAAGAATCTGACTCAGTGCCCAGCTCTTTTAAGATTTGCTTGATCAGAGATCTGGCCCTATCTGAAGAGGTCTTCCCTACTCTCAACTCATAGCCCTTCTTATGAACAACTATACAGGTGAATTGGACACTTACATACAGCACAGTGAATGTAATAGGCCAAAGGCTATCCTTGTGCTTTTTTAATTCTTCTAGAATGCCTAGGATGAATAGACACAATTTATTGAGCACTAGCCATGTGTCCCATACTTCGCTGGATATTTAAAATACATTATCTCAATTTAGGAAGCATGTAAAATAGGCATTATGCTCAACTGATGTAGCCAAAATCTAGCATCCAGAGGGATCACATCTTTTCCTCGATCAGCCAACTAAAAAGTGGTGGGATCAGTATTAGAATGTGGGTCTGTCTAAATCCAAAGATCCTATGCCTAACTTCTACACAAAACTGTCTCCTGTCTGAGTAACCTGCACATAAAAGTCACTAAATATTTGTGAATTTCATGAATAGATGAATGAATAAGTAAATTAATATGGAACCTGTTCCCTGCACCAGCCTGACTTGCAAAAGTGAAAATAATAAGAAATTCTGAATCGTGGTGCCTCTGAACAGATGCGGTCACATAGAAAGTACAAGGAAAACAGAAATGTTTTCAGATGTTAGCAGTAAATTGGATCACTGGTAGTCTACCTGGAAGTGATATGACTCACAGGGAATGAAGCAAGTCTCCAGTCAAACTTGGCAAAGCCTTTGGAACTTTAGAGCATGCATCTTAAATATTCTACTAACTTCACCCCTTATTTTCCCTCTGCTCTTGTTTTCTTACTCATTTTAAATATATTTTAACTTTTTTATATTGAATGCATGTTTTATATACAGTAAATGCTTTTATTTGCTACAGTGGAAGTATAAATCAGTTTAATACATAATAAAATTAATTAAGAAAATAAAATTGGTGCTCAAATTTACGGAACAAGTTCAGAAATGTTTACTGAGAGGATAAAAGTGGTGGCTCGTGGCCTCGTGTATCATTTCAGCCGAGCATAAGACTATAATTATGAAGCTGTATTTCAGGGCAGATCTGAAATGTGTGGAGTTCCAGGAGGGTACCTAAAGCTACAACCTGTCAGTATTAAAATCAGAAGAGTTTAGAGGCCAATGAAAGATATTGAGATTTTTATAGAATTAAAAATAATCCCAGTAAACAGTACAAATATCTGAGTTTTAAGATGAGTTTTTCTTCAAACACCATAAGATTTGCAAACTGATATTTTAAAACACAGAGATAAGGGTTGACTAAGACTGAAAGACACGGTTTCCTTGAAGTTTCTTGGCGAATTAATATCAAGACAACAAAGAGAAGCACATTTTATTTCTGAGGCCCCCTTCAGTTGTGTTTTCTAATGGTAATGGAGGCTGGGATCCACTGATCTACTCCAGTCATATCACACAAATACCTCAATTTTAATAAAGAAAGGCCTTGTTCAGATTTCTCCAGTTGTGGTAAGCAGCAGTGACATTAAGGCGACTCTCAGTTCATGGGAACCAGCTTATTTCAGTGAATGAGCCATGGAAAGGGAATCAGTTAGGAAAAGGGAGAGAGTATTTCTTGCCAAATTGTCATTGCCCTCTGCTTTGTCAGTGGGTATTATTGTCTACGACAAATTCTCAAGGACCTCCAAAGAATCAGAGTCAAGCCCTTTTTAAGAGTGTTGAAAGGATGGATATCTGATTTGTTTTAACTGCAGGCATGTGTGTGACCAAATAAAGCAGATCTCTGAAGAGTCTTTTTCCAGATGTATATATGACATTTGTACTTTATCTGAGCCCATTTTGGAGAGCGAAGGCCCTTCAAAAGTAATATAATCTGTGTGGATTGAGGGTTTGATACTCAAGAACCCAGATATCAGTTTCTAGTTGCATCAGTGAACTGCACCTCCAGTTACTGATTTCAATTCTAAAATAGAAAAATTAAAACTGCCCCCATTTTATTTTTCAGAAAACACTGTGACAAGTTTAACAAACCTATGTCTCCAACTCATGTGTTATAAGACAAGCTACCATAAATTTTCAGTCAGAAACTATTTTTAGATTTATTCAGAGACTAGAAGAATTCATTTCCATTTTTTTTATTCACTCAGTCTATGGAGTTATGAAGCAAGAATTTTCACTCCTCTTTGTTAAATGGTCCTATCTACGAAGATAGAGGTTCTAGATCTTGGGGAGTCTTCAAAGTCTTTAACAGTCACCATAGAAGTCCAAACTGTAATAATAGTATCTATAATCTATTTTTCTTAAAAAAAAATAGTCTGATCTAAATTTATTTTGCAAGAAAAAATTAAATATAACCTAACAAAGCCTA
Source organism: Neomonachus schauinslandi (assembly GCF_002201575.2). Lineage (NCBI taxonomy): Eukaryota > Metazoa > Chordata > Mammalia > Carnivora > Phocidae > Neomonachus > Neomonachus schauinslandi. The sequence goes on from NC_058405.1 coordinate 108,181,225, forward strand.
CACAGTCAAATACATCTTTATTCTAAATTTAACTTGCTTTTATCTTGGCCTACCCTCATTTATGTTAATATTTGATTCATAAGCTTCATCTTTTCATGAAATATCCAGCCTAACTAGTCTAGGATATGAGGGCAGTGCTCACCTTGGTTTAGATGTGCATGAACACTAACTTCCCCTTCAAACAATCACAGTCCTTTTCTCGGCACAGATAGCCAGGGGCGGCAGCAAAAGGGTGAAGGAGATCCATCATGAAATGTCCAGTGTCAATGTGTTCTCCCAATTTATTTACTGACCCTCAGCGTGCAGCCACACTCCTGACCCTCATGAGATGGAGCCTGAGGGGGAAATGGCACTGGGTACCAATTCCTATGTCCTGTTGTTCTGTGGTCTCAATTAAGTGCTAATTAATTACCACTGGCATCTTTGGCATTGCTTGTCAAATTGCATTTAGGAGTATCTTTTCAGTGTTTAAATATCAGTAGTCCAAAATCCACAGCTAAAAAATCCCATGTGTGACGATATCCTTTGTCTTGCTTTTCAAAACTATGTTTTAAAATTCAGCAAATATATCTATAACCACTGCAGGTAGCTTTCAAATACAACAAATAGGAATTGGTATTGTCAATTTTGATTAATAGTACTTCATTAATAAACATCCTGTTATTCAGTCTCCACCTGCACTTGCTGATGTTGCCTGGAATCAATTAACTCATATAATTTGATTTATTTTACAAAGACATTTTGGGATGTGCTGTGCTGATGATAAAGGTCCTATTTTAGCAGTTCTTGATTGCAAGTTAGATTGTACCTGAATGGATTTGTTTCTGCATGGATATGTATACATGAGTGTGTGTTCTGCAAGGGAGTAGGAAGCAAATACTGTTTGAAGAAGTCTTGAATTAAAGAATTAATTTTAAAACATGGTGGGGAGTATTCCTCCTCAATATTCTGACTTTCTCTGAACAGCCCTAAAAAACACAGATCCTGAAATGTTATGTATTCTCTCTTAATCAAGCTATTTTACTTAGCAGGTTAGTGAGTTTTCTTTTAAATCAAAGAGCTAAATGTGTTACTAAGCACCAAAATTAAAACACTAGGTAGGGCTAAGATAGTAAAGCCAAATATTGGCTTCAGCTTTATGCATAATTTTGTTTTGTTTTGCTTTCTTTTAGATGTAATTTCTCTTTCTCCCCTAAATATTTACAAGCCATAGTTTCTGGATCAATCCATTTGGTCCCAATTATGTACATTATGAAAACATTTCCTAGATTTCTATAGGTACTTGAGACATGTCAAGTGTGGTGCAAGCGACAAAAGTCTAAATCAAACAGGTCAGGCAAAAAAGAGAATTCACTGGGTTACTTAACTGAAAGTTCAATGATTAGATGTGACTTTGGACATGACTAGATCCAAGTGCCCAATGGGTATTGCCAGGAATTTGCCTCTTTCCATCTCTAAACTGATCATCTCTTGGTTAGCCTCATTTTCACTTAAAATCTTTCCTCCTGGCAGCAAGATGGTAGCAGCAGGGTTGTATTGTACCAGTTTAGCATCCTCAGGGGCAAGTGAACTTCTCTTTCGTTGTGGGAATAGAAAATTCCCAGGAATAATTCTCCTTGGCCTGGCTTGGATCCCTCGTTTATTCCATATTTGTTCTTAATCCATTCACTCTGGCGGGGCTCTCATGAGTCAGATGTGGGATACAAGCCCATCCCTGGAGCCAAGGACTAGGTCAACTCCACTCAAAACACAGAGATTGGGAGTGGGGTAGAGACAGTTTGCCCCAAAGATGGTCTTACCAGAAGAAAGAAAAAATGATGAGTAGAAAGAGAAAAAAAATCCATGTGTCCACAATAATAAATTATAGCTACAATCTCTTATTTTCCCAACATCACTCTCCTATCTCTTACCATAATACTTCAATCAATACAAGTAAATGAAGCTTAAGTCACATTAAGGAGCACTGGTGTCTATAAATAAGGAAGGTTTCCTATCTCTTATTCCCATTTTCTAGAAAACTGACACCAAGGTCCATCAAGCAGAACTGAAATAATATCCACCCATCCATGCCTTCCTTCATCCATGTAACACTAATGAGTCCCTATGGTGAGACAGGCACTGAACTAGGCACTGAAGCTACAAAAATAAATAAGACAGCTCCTTAAGGAGTCTGTATGTGGAAGTAATACAGTATAGTAATAAGAGAGAAGGCTTTGGAGTTAAATAGAGCTGAGTTTCAATCCCAGGTCTTTTACTTATTAGTTGTGCGAATGTAGACAAAGTTTTCATTCATTCTGTACTTCAATTTGCATATCTAAAAATAAGTGTATTGTAAGAATTAAACGGACAATATATATGATCTGCTCAGCATAAGGCCACGCACATAAGGTAATTGTTCAATAATTAAGAGTTATTACTATTTATATCAAGTAAGATAATGCAAACAAATCTCTTTACACAGTGCCTGGCACATAGTAAGTATTCGGGAAATGGTAGTTGGAAACTATGATCATGAGAAATAGAATGAGGGACTAAATCTAAGAGAAAGCAAAATTTTAAAACCCAAGAAATAGGGGTGCCTGGCTGGCTTAGTCGGGGGAGCATGGGACTCTTGATGTCAAGACTGTAAGTTCGAGCCCCACCTTGGGTGTAGAGATGACTTAAAAATAAAAATCTTAAAAAAAAAAAAAAGACCCAAGAAATATCTATGATGATAGATTTGGGAAAGACCTTAAGGTTTCACCCAGACCTACCCCCATCTTTGAGAAAACCCTTTTGTAATTTTAGATAGAGTCAAATTTATCCTCTCTGCAAAGAAAGTGCTCCCCAAAGCAGCTCTCTTCCTCTTTGCTCTCATATTTCATCTGCTTATGTAATATTTAATTAAATTACATAATTATAATAATAAGTACAACTGGCATAACTTGTTTGAGACTCTCTCCTGGGACTTCCTTCTAGTGGGAAGCGATGCACACAGTTGAGTCATTAACTAGCCACGAGGATCCAGTGTACTGTGGGCATTAGTCAGTATATTTTGCAGAGGAAATAGAGAGCTGGCTAAGTAGAAGTCAGCCAAGAGAGCTTCTATGGTATTTCAGCTGTCTTTTTGCTTCTCCTCATCTTCTTGTATGCCCCCAGTTCTTGAAAATTTGGCATATTTGGCATATTTACTTGTATTTTTAAACAGTCTTCTATAGACGATAGGCTTAAAACTTTATAACCAGAATTTTAAACATGCCTTCTGGAATCAGTTTTGTCATTCCATAGTCACAACTTTGTATTGAACAAAATAAAGCAATGTGAGTAGAAAATGGTGGAACACGAAGGATGAATACTTGGTGCTGCCCTAAATCCATTTCTAACTGTAGTCTTAAATAATAGGTTATATGTTCATTTCTAAGAATGAGAAGATAGAAATTTGTCTCACACATTGAAATGACACTATCCCCTTTGGGTGGAACCTGAAAAAAGATTAGAATATGCTTTCCACATGCACCTGTCCAAATGCATAAAATTAAGGAAACATTCTTCCCATTCTTCATGGTGATCTCATGAAGATTTTGGAAACCTATTTGTTTACTGTCTTGCAAACCTTAAAATCAGACTGCCACAAAAATGGAAAGTATTAGCAGCATATATATTTTAAAATTGGGGGTTTGGGGAGATTAATGACTCTGTTAAGTTTTAGGTAAGAGTCATTAAAGGCTGAAATCTAATGAAGTTCTTATGTGTACTCAGGTACTTCTTCTGAGAAGAGTATTAGAAGTAGCTCAATCTGTGCCTCAGAAAGTTAAAATTTTATGATCAGAGTAGAAAATAAGCTATCATGTAGAATTGGTCAAATGCAGAAGGCATATGCCTTTCACTGATGGTCTGTGAGGTATTACAGGGTCCTAAGCAATAAAAGCATATTCCAATCCTCAGCTGCGTGTTAGAAGTTTGGATTTTTCTCAGGTAATCACTGGCCACCCAGCAGACGCCAATAATAAATAGGATGGCTCGCCGGTTAAAGGTGACCTGAACCAGATCAATTCTTTAGATTTGTACAACCTCCAGTTCTCTCTTGGAACATCGGGAAGATTGACTGATTTCACCATTTTTCTTAAAAGGTTTTATTTATTTAGAGTGAAAGAGAGAGAGTGCATGCACGAGCAGGAGGAAGGGCAGATGGAGAGGAAGAGGGAGAGAAGCAGACCCCCCGTTCAGCTGGCAGCCTGACTCAGGGTGGGCTCCATCTCAGGACCCCGAGCGTCCTACACTTAACCGACTGAGCCACCCACACACCCTGATTTCACCATTTATGTGAAATATGTCTTCTGTAGTCATTATAATTTCAATATTTTGGTATAAATAACAATTTAAAGTTTAATAATTACTTTTGGTGAGAAAAAGATTTATGAGCCAAGGCATTCTTTTTAGTTTGTTTTTCTTAGTCCATGAATTGAAATAGTTACACACTCCAAATCATATACTCTGCTCTGTAAAGAACTTACATTAACAGCCATTTGCACACACGGGAGCATCCTTCTTAACACCGAGTTTGGGTGCCAAGAAAGACACTGTATTTGGTCCCATTCCTTGGTTCAAGCCTCCACTCCTGGTCCAAACAACCTTAAGGAAATATGGCCAGGTCTACCCACTGGGAGAAAAAGGAATATTCTGGTGAGTGCTCATGGAGAACATTGAATGGGGGTGAAGGGGAACTAGTGAGAGGCTGGAATCAGGTTATGAAAGAACTAGTATATCTTAGTAAAGAACTGGGATTTTGCCTAACAGGCAATAGAACGTCACTAATGGTTTTCAAGCTGAAAAGACTGATCCACATAATGGGACTAAGAGAGCCCAGCTGTAGGCCAACTCTATCTTGGAAGGCTCTGTGACCTGTGTTTGGGGACAGGCAAAGACAGTCATTGTAAAGAGCAGAAAGAGACAGTAGCTTTAGCCAAAAGGAGCTGGCAAAAATTAGGTAAGATAGTTGAGCTCCCCAGCAATCGATCTGGGGTTCAGAGCTGGGCTCTGGTCCTCAAGGGGAAATGAAAGGCAGAACCAAGAATCAAAACCACAGGCAGAAGGGTCATCTGGGAGAACAGGGAGCATACAGCTCAGTCCTGTTGCTTGCTGGAATTAGTCATTCCTGGCAGGATCCATAGGCTCTTCTGAAGAAACAGGTACAGCTGAGGCAGGTGAGTGATGGCACCGGGAATTCTTAGGAAATCTCCTTGGTCAGTTGCCATCACCATTCCTATCAAATTTAAAATAAAATGTGTTCAAACCTCCAATCCTTATAAAACTAGAAACCCAGTGTCTCTCAAGTTATCAGAAAGGATTTACCTTTCATCCAGTTGTTTCTGATTTCCTCCTTCAACTGAACCCACCACTGACGCACGTCTCACCACTTGACAGTGGTCCCTGACCTTGACAATTCCTTTACTTTGCTTTCCAAAAGCTCGTTCCAGGATATAACACTTGGTAGACGTTTGCTGAAGATTTGTGGAAGATGGAAAGATTACAGCACATCCAGCCTAGCAGATGATTCAAAATTTAAACTTAAATGATGGGTATCTTGGTCATTCTCTCCATACCCTCTGCTAAAAAATTTTCATGGGTTGTCTTTTCCAGTGGGCCTCCCACTTCCCACCATGTCGCTCTGCCCCAACGCTCTTCTGCATTCTTTCTTTCTGCATACAACCTTCCTAAGTTCATTTCATGTTTTGGACAGAGATTTTGGTTCTCTTTTTCTGACTGTGTTCTAAGGATTTTCTTCCCACAACTAAAATGGTCCAGCAAAACGTTTCGTTAAGAAAGAAAGAAAGAAAAAAGATGTTTTTTCTCCCTTAAGAGAAATTCCATTGCCAGCTATTAAAATATTGTTTTCCTAGTATACTTGAATCCAGAAGTTGAGCATAATTGTATCTTTTTAACTTAGGTGTGGATTCATGTAACTGGAATGACCTGCAAGCAGGCTCCTGGGCTACCCCTATATTGTGCTGACCCCCTCTGGCTATCACTGCCTGCCTGCCTATTCTGAACAACAGTCACGTCGGAATCTACCTCTTGACAATTTATAGATGTAATGCTATTTATACAGGTAGAGAGGTAATCTCACCAGCGAGGCAATTCCCTTGGGCTATTATACGTGCAAGGTATTTCCTCAATTGAAAAACGCTATTGGAGGATTTCACTGTGAACTCCAGTAAAGAAAATTCTTGATATTGCAGTGTTGAAACTAGTAAAAGAGCTCTATAAGAAGCAATATTCTCACCAGGCTGTTGATACCACTTGAGAAATTTACATCTTGAGACAGTGTGGGATGGCGGTGATAACAAGTGCGGAGTCAACGATTCTCCAGGTCTGTCAATTTACCTCATCCCAGGTAAAGCAGGGGCAGTTTACTGTCTTATTGCAAAATAAATGCAGGCCCCAAACTGTCAGGAGCACAGCACGAGCTATTTGATGCCTAAAAGAGAATGAAATCCTCTCGGGAAACCACGAGCACCAGGTCTATTCAGTTTCCAGTTTGAGGACCATATTTATGTGCCTGAGACTTGATTTAACCTACCTCTTGTTTTTCAAAGACTAAAAGCATCCTACCCATTTTTTGGGGAAATATTGAAACTGTGGATGATCAAGAGGAAAAAAAAAACAGCAAGGATCTAGCAGCTATATTCATCGTACTGAATTGTATATGAAACGACGTGAACATCCAGTCGTTCATCCCCCTCTCCCCTACTGGTACCACCCCAAGTCACTGAACCAAACAATGACAGAGAGGTAAGAGACCAAGGCAACTCACCCGCCCTGAGCAGTAGTGGTCCCTTGGCATCCATGGTGAAAATGTCACCTTCGCAGGTGACAGACACTTGGGCCTTGGCTAGGGCATTAGTGAACAATATTAATGAAGACTAATTAGATAGCTTTTGTTGAAATGTTTCCAAAGTGGTGAGCAAAATAAAGCCAACCTGAAGAAAATATTTAAAAATCTCCCACTGAGCATGCTCAGAGACAGCATTTTAACTTCTTTTATTTTTTAAAATGCTCAACCATTTTCTTCAAAAACTTGGCTTGATCTTCCTGATTCAGTGATAACTGAAGTCATGCCAACTTTGATGTTTTTAGCTTCAGCTGTTTTAGAGCTATATGTGATCCCCCCAAAAGGTTGGAATGATTTTTTTTTTTTCTGAGTGAAGAAGAAAGCATATGTTTTAACCCTCATGTGCCTTTTTTGAAAAGGATGAATTAACATCTTATAATATTTTACCTTTGGGCTTAAAATAAAAAGTTTAGTTTGAAAGTCAAGGAGACATTTTTCAGAAATTAAAACAGAGACACAAGGCTTTCAGGATTGTCTATGGATTTTGTCTGCTTTACCAAATACAGTTAGTGACTTGCCTGTCTGCTGGGATTGTTTTTAACATGGCAGCAGAGACAAGGCAGTTTGGAGTCTTGAGCAAGATGGACCACACACAAACCTAATTTCAGGACATCAAAAGAACATAAAACTAATATGCAGAAACACTGGAGCATCTTGAATACATTTTTTTCTAACCAGATAAACGACAAAAGAATGGGGAATAAAAACGAATTTAAAAAGCTTTAATCTACCTGGCAGTCTAATTTTCCCTTCTAATTTATAGAAACAGGAAGCGAGGAATAAACAATGAAAGGTTAGAGACTGAGTAGTACCAAATATAATTACTCCCGTTGAAGGAGAAAGTATTCAGAGGGGAGGGATATCAGGGTGGCTTGTGAGAACCATGTCTACATTCTTTTCTATTATCGACCATGCCAAGACTTCTCTAAGATCTCTTTAGGGATCAGTTGGTCATAGGCTTTACCTAGGACACACCAGAGATGGTAAGAAAGGAAATCAGGATAATTAGGGACGATAAAATTATTAGCTAGAATGGCAGACAACAATCCCAGTAATGCAGGAGGGGTGTGCCAAACGGCTCCCAGCAAACCCTGTGTTTAGTGCAAAACTTACATGAGAAGTAGCTTCTGATCTAGGGTACAACATCCCCAGCTTACTATAGATGAAAACATTGGATGTTATTAGTGCTTCCAGAGCAGACCTAGGTCATTTCTGCAAAAGACTTTGCAATGCCAAGTCCAGCAATATCAAGTTAAATCTCACTGAACCGCAACTCCCACTATATTCTGGTTATGTACCCGAAACTCTGGAAGAACAACAAAAGGAAAGAACTGGTAAAGAAATGACAAGTGTCTCACTCTCTTATAATGTCAGAAGAACTATGGGCAGAAAAATTGAAACCAGAATGAAAGAAAGGTTTAAAAGGAAATTGACTCTGTGTTTACAAAAGGATTCCAATTCTGGGTGAACTGTCCAACTCAACCCGTTGCTTTGGAGAAACAGGATTAAAGTGATGACTGAGGTGTTTTGTGTCCTAGCCTCAGTTTCCTTTATTCCCCTCTGAGTCCAGGAACAGCCAATCAGAAAAGAACCTGGCCTGGAGGCTTGTCAGTGATAATAATTGAAAACATCTGTCCATGTAGCAAGTGTGGGAAGCCAATGCAGTTCCCTGACAGAGGGAGTTCTCAGACAGCAAAGCCATAACCACGACTGTGCTCATATTCTCCTTCACAGACTTTTCTCACTGCCAGGTCTCTTTATTCTCCTGCCAGGAAAGCAAGGGGCCTGGGGGGCTCTTACCCAGGCTGAGGTTAAGTGAGCTGGGACTAGGGGAAGGAGGGGGACAGGCTGGCTCAGAGCTCTGGGTACAGAGACAAGGGCTATCTGATTGGGAAGTAAAGAGACCCAGGAAGGAAGGAAGAGAACAGCAAACAGAAAAACCAATGAGGTATGAGAAGGACAGAGGGACAACGACAGAACAGGTTAGATTCTGCACCCAAAGGACATGGGTTTAAATCTTGGCACAACCATTTCTTTGTGACACTAGACAACCTGCCTCAAGTTGCCCATCTTTAAAATGGGTCTAACAATAGCACCTATCTCAAAAGGCTTCTGTCAGGAAAAATAAGTAAGGGTGTTCTCGCTGATGGTGGCGTACTGATTTAAACAATCACCATGTTGTTCCCACAAATATTGCTCCTCTCCTGGCCATGGGATTTTAAAAACTATTCTACCAACCTGTGCCACCCAGCTTCTTGTGGTCTCTGTACTGACTCTTTTCTTGTAGCCCCTAGAGTCATATTGTGGACTGTACCAGCTTCCCTCTGATCTAGCTGCCTTCACCTCACCCCTAATGTCCAATGCCTCCTCCCTCCTCCCAGTAGTTCGGCAGATCAAGCAGTATCTGTGAATCAACGTATCAAGCGAATATCTGGTCAGCAGAATCCCAGTAAAACATTATTTGAGTCAACTGAAGAGAAAATTCCAGGGTGTAGGTTAGAGAAAATTTAAAATAAGGAAAGTTGGAGCAAGAAGAAGAAAGAAAATAAAGTTCTTAGTAGGAAGATGTAGATGTCTTCCTTGCCTACAGGGGAAAAGAAAAAAAAATCTTCATTGAGAATATAATAAATCAATAAGTTTAGAAAGAAAATATAAAGAAAAGATTATAAAGGACAACATTTAAAAATACCAAATTATCCAGATCATTTCTTTGTTTAAGATACTCTGTACATAAATTAACCACCTCTGGAAACTACATTAACAGTCACATCACCACAATTTTATTTATAACTAACTCACAGTTATTTGATGCATGATATTCACTTGGAAGCTAGAAAGAATAAATCCAGCTTGCAAAAAAGCAGAACTTACTTTAAGGGTGGGGCTTAGGTCCTGAGAAAATCTTGCTCAGCCCATGGGTGGCGAGAAATAATACAAAGGGAGAAACATGGGGAGGCCGACTTTGTATCATTAGTTAAGAACAGTTATGTATTGTATATGTATCCAACATAAACACTTGGCTAAGGATGTTATTCTACTGACAGTGTTTGCCTTTCCTTATGGTCATCAGCTGGTGACTACTGCTACTTGGCTGGGAAGCACTTCATCCATAAAGAAAAGCACCATAAGTAATAATGAGTGTGAGTTTGTGTTCGTTGTGAAGCAAGAATTCAGATTCAGCAAGAGATTTTTTTTTTTATCCAATTGAAATGAATCAAACTGTTTAACCTAATTGGGCTTCTATAAATCAGGAGTGTTGTCATATTAGTAATCCTTCCAGATAAGGCATTTCAGGAGGCGCCATGCAAGAGTACAAATGTATAAACACAAAATAAATAGAATCCATTGACCCTTCTATTCAGCAGTCCTGTAGATCTTCCCTCTTTCTATTATCACTATTTAATAAAATCACCACTTAGCAACTGACATTAGTAGATTTTTTTTAACCATTGAGAGACTATATTTTTTCCTTTCTATGACTCTCTCTTCACTATGTGCCACGACCACAGAAAGACTTGATCTTTTGATGATTATGAGGTCAACAGAACATGGGGGTGGAGTGGAGAGGTAATGTACATCCATTGGGAACTGGGTTTTAAAAATCCATATCATGAATATTGTACAATTGTTTTTTAAAAAAAAATGAAGCAGGTATGTATGTGTTAATCTGGAGGATCACCAAAGCAAATCTCTTTTATATATATTTCTTTAAGTCTGTTTCAAACAGTTATCTTTGAAAACTAATTCTAACATATTTCTAAATTCACTATTTGTCTACTTTGACCCCTCTATACAGCTATAATTTTCCCTCTCCTTTTTTTTTTCTATACCCACTTAAAGGTAACTTGGTTCAAACCCCGCCCCCTGCCCCCCCCCCCCCCAGCAGCTTGCCTCTCAAGTTCCCAGATTTCTTCTCATCCAGGGATACCTGGTGTTACTTCTATAGATGTATCTGATTTCCTTTTGAAATGACTTTTCCGCTGAATGGCACATTCCTGGCACATATGCTACCATTCTCCATCCAAATCCCATGTAGGCATTACTGTTGGTCACATCACCCTTTCACACTGCAGCTTCAATTTCAGGGTCCTTCCCTGCAGAGCAGACAGCTAGCATCAGCCAGGTAAAGCAAACCTGTGTATCATCCTCTGCCAGAGTGGGTCTCTTGGTCCATTGCCACCATTCTTTCATAGGTGTTATGAAAACAAAAATGCAGACTACAGACACACCCTTATGCTTCCAAGAGAACAGGAGGCTCATGTCTGTTTCCTCAAAAATCCCTAGTGTCTGCCTTTTTGCTTCAGTCTTTATTTTAATAAATAAATGTATATCTTATTGTAAAGATATACATACACATCCTTTACATAACATATAAAGTATGCATAAACATATACATGAAAGTATACACACATAATGTAAAATATTACTACAAACCCCTAACATTTCAGGGTTCCCTTATTTTGCAATTGATGACTATGCTTGCCATGTGTTTTCAAGCTTGTCAACTTTCCTCACAAATTATTTCAAGTTTGAGGAAGAAAAAAGGGTTTAAACTTTTTTTTTTTTAAGTTTACATTACTCAACAATAGGATTTAGAGCACAGGCAATTAGAAATCGTCCAGCCCAACAATCTACATTTACAAAGGGAAGGCTGATGCTGAGGAAGGTTAAGTGAATCCCTCAAGTCTTGCACATGGTTAAATGTGGAGTCAGGGGAGAAAGGCAGGCTTTCTGTTTCTTGTACAAGTTGATCTTCCATCCAAACAGTAAAACTGTTGGACACTAATGAGACTAAATCTTCCTCATGGAATCACCTGTTCCTCCAGGTTTCTGTGGTAATCTGGGTGGGTAGGACTCCTGGATTGCTACACAATTCTATAGGTCAGAGAAATGGATTCTTTCTCACTTGGGTGATGTAGACATTATCTGTCAGGAAACAAGACTTTCCAACACAAACCTCATAACTCCTGCATTCTATTTTTGACACCTTAACCTAAAGTAATTTCACACTACCTCATAAAACCTTTGAAAATGGTACACTCAAGGATGATGTTTTGTACTTACTGAATTTCCTTTTCCAAAAAAACCTCATCTACATGTTACATTGAATTGTTGTATTTCCATATTATATTCTCTGGTCATTCTCTGTAATTTTTTCCAAAGAAAGTAAAAAAAGAGAAGACAGGACAAAGTAGAAAGGGAAGAAGGAATGACACGGAAAGAGACTTAACATCTTAGCCGGTGAACTTGGCTCTCCTTCTTGGACCCCAGAGAGAACAGCTAAGAGGAGGACTGTGGACAGCTTTGCTGCAACTGTAGATAGAAAAATATGGGGGAGTTCCTAATTTCTGTTCAGGTTAGCTCCCCTTCTGCTGGAGCAAAAAGGCATCCAGATGAGGAAAAGTCTTATCCTTTCAGCCACCTATAAAGTAAAAACTATTTATAATCATAAAAAGGTATAGAATGTCTAAACTTTGTATTGCAAATGAAAATAGGAGTAAAGCTGAAGGTGACATACCACCTAAAGTTAAAGATTCTACAATCTAATTGAGGGAGATAAAACATATGTGCATGAAATAACTTAGAGATAAAAATAAAACACGTCAACAACAATGTAATACAATCTGAATGTTTAAATGCCAAGAAAGCAAATAAGGAAGTGATCAGAATACAATTTTTAAAGGCTTAAATATGGTTTTGGATATGGTGATTGACACACAGTGCAAAGCAATTCAGATGTGTGTGGCCATAAGGCTGGATGAGCAGGGAAAATGACTTCTGGACCCTGAGTGTATGCAATCTGCTGTCATTATCTTTTTTCTTTTTTTTACTTTTTTAAATTAATAGATTTTATTTTTCAGAACAGATTTAGGTTTATAGAAAACTGAACAGAAACTGTAAAGAGTTCCCATGTACTCCCCCTGCACACACATACAGTTTCCCCTATTATTAATATCTTGCATTAGTGTGGTACATTTGTTGAAATTGATGAGACAATATCAATACATTATTACTAACTAAAGTCTATAGTTTACCTTAAGGTTCACTCTTACTGTTGTAGATTACATAGATTTTAACAAATGTATAATGGCATGTATCCATCACTGTGGTATCATACAGAATAATTTTGCTGCCCTAAAAATCCTCTGTGCTCTGCCTACTTCTCCCTCCTTCTCTGCTGACTCATGACAAGCACTGATCTTTTACTGTCTCGAGAGTTCTGCCTTTTCCAGAGTGCCAGATACTTGGAATGATAGAGTATGCAGCCTTTTCACTAAGGGCCTCTTTCACTAAGCTTAAAAGTAAGCTTTTAAGATTCCTTCACATCTTTTCATGGTTTGATAGCTCTTCCCTTTTTATTGCTGAATAATATTCCGTTGTATGACCAATCGTTTGTTTATGTTTAGATTTAAAAACAAAGTTTTTTAAACTTAAGTTTTACCTTAACTTTTTTAACCAATGCATTGCTCAGGTACAAAATATGGTTCTCAGACCACATATTCTTTTCACATTGAGACTTCTTTGTCTAGGGGAGTAGGTTATAATTTTGGGGAACATAATACTAGACTATCATTTCTGTCCTTAAACTTGAGTCATGGGCCACTTCACCTTCTTGCTCCATTCTTTGATGATGTGACAGCGATGAATTTTAGAATATACAACCAAAAAATGAGAATTATAAATTTAAGTTCTGAATTTTTAAATGAACATGGTTATTATCAGACATCTATTGGGGATCATGTCTTTTCCTTTCCTCTAGAACTACAATGATGTGTTGTTTTCACAATGAATTAGAATGTAAGTCTGAATTTGAAGGTATGCCTTTTTCTCTCTTCTGTAGTTACAGTGTTAATTATGCCCCCCCCCAAAATTCTATGATTTTTTTTCCAAAAGCGACATCCTAAGCTGTTGTTGATTCTCTAAGTTGAAGCAAATGTCACCTGACATACCTGTGTCTTTCTTCTTGACATCAAATAACAGCGCTAACCTAATTACTCCTTAATGGTAATAATAATAATAATGATAATAATAAAGGCTGTCCAGCCATTTGAAGGTAATTTACAATGAAAGCCATTTACTTGGCTCCATGATTATATATATACATTGATTTTAAGACAGCACAAAGGAGGCTTTGCCAGAAAAATTTAAAAGTTCAAGTAGAAAAAATAATCACAATATCTTTCAGTCATTTGCTGCTCATATTTGTGTCCTTAAAATGCACAACTAAATGCTCTCTACATACAGATATCACTTGGTAGGCGGGGTGCATTTTATTACTGGGTTATTTTCCAGTACATTTGGCGTAGTTAAGGTAAAGTGTATTAACTTTCTCTCAAAATAAAGATGAAAACAGAGTTATAGCGGCCGTGAATGCTTCAGCCATTGTCAGGAAGTTAAGAACTGACAGGAGGTCCAAATAATCAACTCTGCCTGGTGCATATACTGTAGTTTTCCCCTGGGATATCTGGTCTAATCCTACAATGTATCTGACTGGCATGAATGTAGAATTACTTTCAATAAAGATTTTATTTCAAGCTTGGATGACTTCCCCAAAAACATCTTGTCACTAAGGCAAAGTATATCATGGAATATCTGATTTTTTTCCCCTACAAGTCAGCTTTTGAGGGGGAAAAATACACATTTCAACTCAAGTACTCAACTCAGGTCAATTCACTGTAAAAAATCACATTTCAACATTTCTAGACTGATTAAAGATTTGCTATGTTAAAGAAATCAGGGAACTGTCAACGGAAGCTTACCCTAAGTCTGCAAATGAAAAGAATAAGTAACACATTTGCTCATCTACAATTTGCACTCTCCCTGCAGTAGCCTCCAATCGAAGAGCAAGCAGGACAGATGCCTCCATAAGCTAACACCCGGCTTCTAGAATATTTGTCTTTTTGCAAGTAAGGAACATTTAAAGGTCACATCTTCCAATAAGTATGAGATTGTTTCCAGGCTATCTGAGAAATATGAATGGCTTGGTCATGATCACACTAAAATGGTCTTCATTTCTCTATTTATCTTTTCTCTGTCTTTATGCTATTCTCTTCCCTTGTGATGCCAAATTAAGTCAGTGTGTTCAAGCTAGGGGAACAGGACAGTTGCAGTACATTACTTTGAATTCACTGAAATGTTTCATTTTATGCTTGCTTACATTATTTCAGCCTTGGTGTCACTTTGTTTAATTTATTCTTGGTTCTTAAAAATATCTTATGTTACCTACAGAGTTTCACCTTTTAGTCACTAAAAGCACACAAATCACATGGTTTAGTTCTAATGGAATAGGAGTAATTACTTCAATATTTAATAACCATAGTGCGTTATACAACATTTTGAATTCAAAATCCCTCTTATCTCTATTACCATAGTTTATGACTAACACATAATATTATGATAAGATATATGTGCAAGAATGAAAACTCAGTATGAATGATAGCAGAGAAAACTCAAGAAAGGCATAGAAAGGCCTAGATTTGAGTATCGACTTTTTTACTTAGTTGGCTGTGTGAACTTTAGACAGGTCATTTAGTCAAAAGTCTTCAAAGTGTCTGAGTTTCTAAAAAGCATCACAGGTAAATCTGGTGTGCAGCCTCCCGAATTTGCTGTGATGCTTTTTAGAAACTCAGACACCTAGGCCTCAATCCTGTAAACTAAATCAGGATCTCTGTGCAATTTCTTTGCTCTTTCAAAGCTCTAGCCAAAGTGGGAAACTGATGAGCCCTAATTTCCCTTTTCTTGTTTATAAACTAACAATTGACAGAAGTAAATGTTATCACAATGACAAAAATTAACATTTCTATAACTTGCGAAAAGTTTTGCACACACTTTTCACTTAATCTTCAAAACAACTCCGGAGGTCAGTTTTACCATTAACCTTCTTTCCTAGACAAGAAATCTGAGGCTCAGAGAACTGGTCAGGACTATATAAGACCATATATATAGAGTCAATAAATACACAGAGAACAAGAACTTAAGATTCTGAGATTCCAGATTCTCCCTAGAGCAGTGGTTCTCATCCCAGAAACAAATAATCACACACAGAGTTTTTATCACACCCAGACCTCACTGCGGGCTAAATGCAACAGATTCTCTGTGGGCGAGTCCTGGACGTTGATATGGTTTTGAATGCCTCATACATGATATTAACATGCAGCCAGGATTGAGAATCTCTGCTCTAGAATGACCAGAACAAGTTTGGAAAATATGAAGTACTATATACAGGGCATTATGACTTTATCCCAGGTTTGTTTGTTTCCCCTTTGACGTTAACTACAATATTATTGACTATATTCCCTATGCTCTACTTTTTATCTCCACAATTTATTTATAACCAGATGTTTGTAGGTTTTATCCCAGTTTTGTTGATGATAAAACATGAATTTGGAGTGGAAGGGAATGATTCATGAACGCAGAGCTGATCAGAGCTAGACTCTGAACTAGATTTTATGTGTCCTTTTCTGAAGCAGTTCTCTTTTTACTAGAACTTCTCTAATTCCCCAGAGCTCATGACTATAATCACAGGTTGGATTTCACATGATGACGGTTATCTATGAACGCCAATGGAAGGAAAGCTGGGGAAAAAGAGAAGTCAGACTATGATGTGGCCCAACAAAGTCCAGCCAACCCACAGGAGTTCTGGAGCATCTATGGCCCATCAGAGTTGTTTCCAGAGGGACCAAACTGTCTTGGCCCATTTACCCCTACTGTGATCAGTCATTGGCTGTGGGCTATCTCTAAGACTCTCTTGGGGTTAGGCTGTCTTCAGCTGAGGCACATTTTGCAGGACCAGACCACTGAAGCTCACTGCTGACTAACACCTGCAGCTGGAGCAATAGTCCTTCCTTGATGAGACACCTGGGCAGCACATCTTAATCTACCATAGTGCACCCCTTGTGCATATAAATCCATTCTTTATGTATGTTTTGGGGCAGTTCCCCAGGACTCCAGTAGGCCTCACTTCCTGATGAAACCTTTGAAGAAGAACCAACCCAAGGCTTGGCAGCTGCAGCTGGGCCCTAGCCCATGACTGACACTCATCGTCTCCCTCCTCCATGGTCCCTTCTAGTTCCCTTCACCCTCAGTTATCACCTCCCCCCGGTCATGGTGGCCGACCTACTACAACAACTCCGGGGCCCAAGCTCTGATCACCATGTCTTCTCAAGGATCACTGCCCTATCCATTAACCATCTCTGTCACAACTGGGTAACAAAGAACTTGGAGACCCCATTGGATCATCTGGATGTCACACATATTACTCCCTGTCCCTATTGAATAACAGCAGCCCAACCTCCTCCACTTGATCAGGGTTAATGACCCCTGCCTAGATGGTCACTCTCTGGCCTGCTGGTCACTGGACAAGAAGCCCCAAGTGCTCAGGACCAGCAGTAGCTGCTCAAACATAGCAGCATAGCCCAAACAATGACTAGATATATCATCTTAATACAGTGATACAAGCTGAATAACATCCTTGTTAGCTGCCCATTTACTTTATTCTTGGGGATCCCATATTCTATTAGCCATCTTCATAATTCTCTGTCAGTCATGTCCTCTTGGCTGTCCCTGGTCCCTGCTGCTTATTATTGTAACTGCATCTACCTGACTTCTAACAATTAAGTCCTATCATATGGCCTCTATTATTTCAGTGTTTTATCATCCCCATAGTTAACAAAAGCCTAGTTCTATAATGGGCATTCCTATAGGCAACCCTGATTTGCAGGGTAAAAGCCCTATAACTGCAAACAACACTTTTGTAGAGTATCAATGGTGCTTAGCAATAGCCCTTCAATCTCATTGATATTGCAGTTACTATCCACAAACTCCCACCATTATTTTTAAATGCTTAATACACTACACCAACTACTCGTCTCTCCTTCATGGATATAACATCTCAATTCACCACCAGTGGGAGTTTTAACAATTGGACTGCCACCCTGTGCCAAGACCCAATTGCACTTGGCTGCCACCACTGACCAACTCTTCATTGCCAGCCAGGCAGCAAGTGATCTGGCTCCAAATCCCTATCTTGTGCTGCCTTTCTTGGGCCACTTTTGGAACCAATAGTCACAGGTTATGTTCTCTACAGGGAGACCCTGAAATAGAATTTGACACACCGGTTATTTACTAGGGACCTCTGTGGAAGGGAGACGGTGGGAATAGGATTGGGCGGAAGAAGTTGAATAGAGATGTGTACCCAACGAAACCTCAGCCAGCTCCACCGGGAGCTCTGGAATCCATGCAGCCCATCAGTGTTGTCCCACAGTGAGAGGAAATGGCCACGTTTATATCTGCAGTGGGTCAGTCAGTGGCCTTGGGCAAGGTGGCTCACTGCAGTTGAAGTAAACCTTGAAGAAGACAATTGAGGCCATCTGCTAACCTCATTTCCTATAGCTATGCGGGGAATCTGAGTGGCCCATCTCTGCATCCAAAGCAGCCACCATCATTATCAAACTGGTAAATATAGGAATGGTCCATAAGCAGTCTGGAGACTAGGAGACCCTTTTATAAAGCCCAGCATAGTGCTCCATCATGGTCCCTAAAAAATGACACACTTCATCCTGCTTATAGAATTTATTGTAACAGGTGATTACAAATGGGTGAGCTGAACAATAAAATCATGAGTTGGTCCGACATCCATATGTACAGGACATATGTAGAAACTGGCACATTTTACTTCTCTACCAAAGTACGGATTATAAATTTATGTGTGTAAAAGCAAAATAAATAGTTTCTGTCATTGAGCCAAGCATTATATACACTTTGAAGGCGTTTGTATTTTTGCAGATACATTGAGTATTTCACCTAAAATGAAATTTGGTGGTCAGATTTTAGATGGTATCATAATCTTTAACATCCATAATATAAACCAGATAAAAATTACATTCTATTCTAAGTTCATTTCTCTAATTTTGTTCAAACTGGGTACATGTTGGAAACTCATTGTCAATAGTACATAGGAAGGAAAGTCACGCTGTACAATTATAGGCCCCTAACAAGCTCTCCAGAAATACTCACTCTCTTCATCTCTGCCTTCATGTTCTCATCATCACAGAGTAGGTATGAAACTCAGATGTGCAGGAAATGTAATTATTGTGCCATAACCAAAACTAATTTCCTTGCCAAGGCACATTCTTCTAAATGATTTAGTCAACTCAGAGTGTCTTCTAGACATTTTCCTGGGTCATTTCTAGTTCTGGAGGGCTATGTACAGCCTAAGCATTTATTGCAGCCAGGTAGAGCATCCATTTATACAGTATTTCAATAAATATTTGGTGGGCACTAGTACTATGAGCCAAATACTAATCTTGGTCTAGGGATACAGTACTAAACAAAAACAGAAGAAATCCTGGTGCTTAAGATATTTACATTCTACTGGAAAAAGATAATAAAGCAGATAAGCAGGGTAGAAAGTTGTCTGGCTCTTGTCATCTGTCTAAACTGATCTTCATTCTCTTCTGGTTTTCTGTCATCATCCCCAACTTCCAGTCCCAGATCTGGTTTCAGTCACTGTTGAGGCAGAATTCTGTGAGGCTATCTTATGTCACCTTTACCTAGATCTGCCATGCAGGAATTTCTATCTTTCTATTTCTGATACATTGAACATGAGGAACTCTGGAATCCTGCTATATCCTTGGGTTTCCCCCCAAGAAGAATTGGAGCCCTTCTGATCTCAGAATCCTCAAACCTTCTACGAGCCTGTATTTTTCAGGGAACGAGGTAGGAAGGACTTGGTAGTGCACCACTTCTGTGGGATCTCACCAAAGTCTCAGCTCTCTTCTCCCTCACTCTCCTTCTTCCAGTCCAAAGAATCTCTCTCTTGTCTGGCAGCAGAGTAACCTGGCTCTTCATCTACCTTCCAATCCACTCATTAGGCCATGGCTGCAACTCCGAATTATTGGGCGAAATTCAAAGATACAGTCCTTGGGCGCCTGGGTGGCTCAGGTGGTTGAGCAACTGCCTTCAGCTCAGGTCATGATCCTGGAGTCCCGGGATCGAGTCCCGCATCGGGCTCCCTGCTCAGCGGGGAGTCTGCTTCTCCCTCTGACCCTCCCCCCTCTCATGTGCTCTCTCTCTCTCCTCTCATCCTCTCTCTCAAATAAATAAATAAAATCTTAAAAAAAAAAAAAGATACAGTCCTTACGGGGCACCTGGGTGGCTCAGACGTTAAGCGTCTGCCTTCAGCTCAGGTCATGGTCCCAGGGTCCTGGGATCAAGCCCCGCATCGGGCTCCCTGCTCAGCGGGAAGTCTGCTTCTCCCTTTCCCACTCCCTCTGCTTGTGTTCCTGCTCTTCCTGTCTCTCTCTCTGTCAAAGAAATAAAATCTTTAAAAAAAAAAAAAGATACAGTCCTTGGAATTCACATGCCCTCTCTTGCAAAACTCCAAAGCATGTTCTCTGCTTTTCTACTGCATCATCCCTTCACTGTGCTCAAAATGCTGCTAGTCAGCAGCATTGGGGAATCTTGAGGGAAAGGTAAGAAGAACAAGGAAGGGTGGGGAAGAAACCTCAGTTATTATATATTATCCCACCTCATCTCAAATGAAGTTTGACTTTCCCAGAATGTCCATTCTTTCGTTTTAATCTGGGAGCCCAAACCACATTTTAGATGTCATTCAATTTGCCATCTAATAGAAGAACTTGACCATCACTGAACACGTCCTGACGGTGGACTCATGGCTCTTTTATGTCCAAATACTTAATGACCTTGACAGATGCTTATAGTATTTTTCTGGTACACATACTGAAACATCAAAACCAAACATTAATAGCAGTGATATCTAAGTGGTGGAATTATGAGGGATTTTCATTTTCTATTTCAACTTGTCCGCATTTTCCTAAATTTTCTGTAATAAGTATGAATATTTTGAAGAAGCTTCATCTGTTTTCACAACTTGAATTCTCCATGTGGAGGTGAAGTTGGTCTCTGGGCTAATTCCAGGAACTGGATTTCCAAGAGGAAAGTCGACTTTTTCTTCCATATCATGGCTTTCTCTGCACTCAGTCATCACAACTTCACTAACTATTCTCTTTTCCAAATCGAACACCTTCAGTTGTCTGCACTCCACCGCTGATGAACATGTCACTGTGCCGGGCATGGTCACCTTGGTGCTCTCTGATTGTGCAGTGTCTCTCCTAAAGTCAAGTCTCTACAAAAAGTATCTAAAACTTACTTTTTTCTCAGAAAGTAAAATTAAACATGGAAGATTGAATGATGATGCCCGAATGGCAACTCATTCTCTTTCAAGCTATTCTGGGATCTTTGAAGTAAGGAGACAATTTTCAAGAAAACTACTTAAGGTTTGACACAGATGCCCTTAGTGGGAAGTAAAATAGCTTTTCTCCTCACCTATGTGAAAAGGAAAACTAAAAGACTGATGAATTCTGACTTGGCATATTGATAGCTTTCCTTTTAGTTGTGTCTAACATCACAAGGCAAATATTTAAGTTCTGTATTTTCCACTAATTTTTCATAATTAGGTGACTTATTCTGGTCAGCCTAATTAATGCTGGTCCATGCACAACCTCCAATATTCTGAATATGTTTCTATGACACACTAGTTTCCTTAACTGTCTTATTGGACAAATTCATATAGAGAATAATGATGATCTTACCATGTTTTCCTTTCTAAAGATAATCCCAACATGTAATATATTTGCTAGCCTTTCACCTCAAATCAGTCTTCCTAGCTACCATTATCAGTAGCTGCTGGTAAATCAGCAGAGCTCAGGGGGCATACAAATTAAGACTTCTTTTACTGCTGACATGGTCAAATGTGGATGGGCAAAACCATTTTAAAAGCACCTAAGGGAAACCATACCTGAAATTCTCAACCTTTTTTGCCAATAGTGTTTTTCCATTCACAATGAGAAACAAGTGTTTTCAAAAGTTTAAAACACTGTGTGAATCTGGAGAAAAAAAGTAATACAAATTATTTTGGTTTTTCTTCCACCTAAAACACCCTTCTCAACTCTATAAATACATCCTTGGATGTGAATTAGGTGATTAAAAAAAATCATAATATGTTTCACAAGACTTCTTGCTGACTCTAACTCCCTTCTCCCCCCCAGTCTTCCCCAGGCCCCAGGCCTCACCATTAAGAAACCCCTTGTTTCAAACTTAAAATTCTTGACTCTCAATTATTTGTGGAAAGACTACCCATATCCCAAATCTGCATTTTAATCTATGCTCTGCCACTTCTTACATGGCTTTGGTCAAATTATTCAATCTTTATCAGTCTCATTCTTTTCATCTGAGAATTTTATTTCACATCTGAAAAAGAAAAAAAAATAGGAGGAATATCCCTAATTTATAATAAAGTTAAAATGATTTAAGCAGCAAAGTGCTCATTCAGAATATACACAGAGATCATCAGCAAAGTAGAATATTCCAGGTATGTGTGTCTGTGACTATAGAGAACTGCCTTCAAAATGTAACATCAAAAATCAATGGAGAATAGGCAATTTATGCAACCAAATATTATTGGGGAGATTAGCTAGCTTTTACAAAAAAAAATAAATTTAGATTACCATCACATTTCACATATAAAAATATATTTAAGACGAATTAGAGGGTATATTGAAAAATAAAATTATTTTTAAAACTAGGAGAAAACATTCACGGTATTTATCTGATCTCTTTAAATGGGTGAATTTTATAATAACAAAAACAATGATAGAAATTCCAAAAGAAATAGTACTAGGATTGCAAATATAAAAATGTAAATAAATAAAATTAAAGAACCAAAGAATTGGGAGAATAGAAGTACAACAAAAATCATGAAATACCGAGCTTCTTAATACATAAAAATCTTACAAATCTATATGTACAAGTATGTTCATTGTGGCATTGTCTCTAATGGCAAAGAATTGGAAGCAACCTAAAAGCCAACCAGCAGGGGAATGGTTAAATAAATTAAGGTATTTCCATACTATGAAATGTAACAACTTTTAAAAAAGGATGGGGTATTTTTATATATACTGACTTGGAAAGATGCCCATGATACATAGTTAAGGGGGGGGAAAGCAAATTATAACATATTATGTATTTTTTTATCTCATTTTTTTTAAAAAGAAAAATACATATATATAAAGATAGATGCATAGATGATAGATAGATGATAGATGATAGATGATAGATAGATAGATAGATAGATAGATAGATGATAGATAGATAGAAAAACATTCATTTATTAATTATAGTTACCAATAAGGAGTTTGACTAGAAAACAGGAGGTTTTTTACTTTTTATCCTAGATATTCCTGATTAGGACTTTTTTTTTCAAAGACTATGCATTAGTTTTGTCATACAAGATAAGTAAAATGTATTAAACTAACAAACAAACAAAATTACATGCTCTTAATAAGAAAGGGAACAGGAGATACAAAGAGCTATTCGCAGAAGAGAGCATCCACCACATGGCTGTTTGTTTTTTCTTTAACTTTGCACACATTTCCTAAATTCAAAGAATCATAAATTCAAAGAATGACAGACCATTGAAAAATACCTATCAATTGGCAACTATTTTAAAATGAGTAGTACCTGATGATGATGATGTTAACAGGACTAGTACGCCCTCCCACATGTTATCATATTTTAAGAAAAGAAGAGCTATAACTTAATGATCTAGTGTGAGTCCTCAAAGTGTGGTCCCTGGAAGAGCAATATCATCATCTGGGAACTTGTAAGGAATGCAAATTCCCAATCCCTCCCCACACTTGGTGAATCAGAAATCTGGAGGTGGAGCTCAGCCATCTGTGTTTTAGCATGGCTTCCAAATTAATCTCACGTATGGTAAAGTTTGAGAACCATTGTATCTCGTTGTTACATTTCTACTATTTTACTGTAAGGCAGGGTTTCTCAACAGCAGGACTATTGATATTTTGGGCTGGAAAATTTTTTGTGATGAAGGGCTATCCTATGCATTGTAGAATGTTTAAGAACATCCTTTGCCTCTACCCACTAGATGCCGGTAGCAACTCCCCACCCAGTCATGACAATCAAAAATGTCTGAAACATTGCCAAGTGTTGGGGGTGGGAACAGGGTGGGGGTCAAAATTTCCCCTAGTTAGGAACCACTGCCTAAAGAAATACTCCAAAATGTGGAGGAAGAATACATGGAAAGATGTTTTTATATATCCCTTTCACTTATACCAAGAAATCCTTGGATATAGGGTACAAGCCATTCTGTCCCATATAAGGTAATGAGGAAATAATATGTATTACATACGTAAGACATGAGAATTGCTCATGATCAAAGTGAAAAATGCTGGGTACAAGTTATATAAAAAGGATTTTCTCAAATACCTATGAAGATACATTGTTTATACTTCCTATCACCCAAATGTTGGCAGTGTCATTCTCCTGCTCAAAACCCAAGAATGGATTCCCACACTCTTGGAATTAGATCCTGAACTTTTACCAAGGCCCATGAGACTCTCCATAGCATCTCCCACCTCCATTGCCTTACTCCCCAGTCTTCAGCCACATTATCCCCTTCTCTATTTCTAGAACCACCAAGCACAACCTCACCACTGAGGCCTTGTACCTACTATTCCCTACCCGGGATTCTCCCTCCCCTGGTATGTGCAACTAAGCAGGTCCCCGCTCAAATGTCCCTTCCTTCAAGGGCGCTTCATGAGTACCCTGTCTACTACGTGTCACATTTCCCACTACTCTCTGCTCATTAGAATTATCTGAGGGCTACATTATCTGCAGGCAGGCAGGCCCCACCCATATTAAGTAAACAGGAATCTCTGGAGGTGATTCAAGTTTATAAACTTGAATTTTACTTAACACAGTATTAGAATTGCTTTTACAGTGAATGTATATCAAGTGCTATTTCATGAACAAATTTTAAAAATCATAATTATTTTTGTCAGGCTATTTTAATCTAAGCAGTATTAATAAATAGCCATTTTCAAAAGAGTGCAGTTTGGGGTCTTCTTCCTATTAGTCAAGCATTCACAGTCACTAAACTTTGAGCTCTTCATGTTGCTTAGAATCTTTGCTGTAAGGATTTCTGGGAATAAATTAATGGTAATTATTTAGTCTGGGTGAGTAGGATTTTTTAAAAGGTTGCTGGGATCAGTGAAAGAACTACTTCTCAGTTTTTCTTGTACTTCAGTGGCTAAAATCACATTGTATACTGATTGGTGTACTATCTGTTGTCTGGTTCTCCCACTAGAATATAAGCTTCGTATGGGCAGGGATTTTGTCTATTTTACTCATTGCACTACCCTTAACATCCAAAACAGTGTCCAATACCTGGTAGGCACTCAATAGACTTTTATGAATGAATAATAGTTACATTGAGTTACTGTTTATGGTTACTAGTGGGTTTTTTCTTTATTATACTTTTCTAAACTTTTTCAAATTCTAATAGAATATGTTACTTTATAATCAGAAAAAAATAAATTAAATCAGATTTTTAAATCCACCATTGAAAATTGTGATATATTTGAAGCACAGTGGTTAGCATGTAATAGATATTCAACAAATAGTAATTACCATTAGTGTTCCTTTTTGATATTATCTATTATGCAAGAGCTTTGGCTATAATATTTTATCTATGGTGTTATTACCTTATAGAATACATACTCCCTTAGAAATAAGTCAGTTTGCTATGGTGTTGTTACCTTTTTTGTCTATGGTGTTGTTATCTATGGTAGTTTTACCTTATAGAATACATTTTATCCATGGTGTTGTTACCTTATAGAATACATATTACCCTAGAAATAAGTCATTTTGAAGCCCATGGGCTATTCATTTTTTTTTTTTTTACTTTATCAAGTCCACCTGTCTTGTTAGATCTTCTGAATATTGCTTTAAAGATACTTTAGAATCTCCCTATAATGTCCAATCAATGAGTATGAAACAAGTAATTGAAAATATTTCAATCTTCTGTGCTGAAATCAGTGTAAAAAGGTATTCACTAATTGCAAACAATACGGCCATGTCAGCTATGAATATGCAACTGCTATATAAAACTCCTTTTCCAGAATGTACTTTGGGAGAATTACATGCACATGGTTTTAAAGATTATTTAAAAGCAAAAATGTCAGCATATAGCCATGATTCCCATTTAAGAGGGTGGTTGTTAACTTGCTTTGGAAAATAATAATATAATATTTGGATATAAATTTGAAGACTTTATAATTAGTTTAAACCAATTGATTTGTAACTTAATGTATTAAAAATGGCTGAATTACCAATGAATGACCATGTCAACACACATTAGTGTTAAATACAAAAACATTGGTGGAAGTTCTTCTGCTTTTGCAATATTTGAAATTTTTTTCTAACATACAGCCATGACTGTAAGGGAGAAGGTTGAATTCCTGCCTAGTCCCCAGTCTTATTAAAAAAAAAAAAAAAGACCACAATAAACAGCAGCATACTTTGTGCACACCAAGGGTAGGCAAGCTATGGTTAGCAAGGATCCCCTCAAAATAGTTGTAGCACATAGGAATCATAAGTCAAGCACATTAAAAATTTATTCTCTTTTTAACAGCTTCTCTTCACTCAAGTGGTCAAAGTCACACGTAACATTTCACATGCAGTGCCTACGCTGTATTTTGTAAGGCAGGTGTGAGCTGATTGCAAGAAAGCATTTGCCACCGCAATTTCCCCCATTCAAGTTAAACCATCCTAAAGTTATGTGTGTTGGAAAATAACAGCATTCCAGAGATACGGAAGGGAACACTTCTACTACACCTCCAATAACTTGAGAGTTGTCCTGTAGGCAATTATGTGGCTTTCAACTTCCTTTGCAAGTCACTATGGTAACAGCAAAGCACAGAGTTAAAAGAAAGTTTGCATCTGTATATTTGTTTGGAAGTGAACTATTATTAAATGTTTTGGTCTTCTTAATTCAGCATTAATTTTGAGTTTTATAGTAAAGCTCTCTTTCAGTCTGAGTCATTTGGTTGTGATTTAAAGCAACTAAGAAATTTCTTTGGGTTAGCAATTCAGCTCACTTTTGAAAAAAACTTACCCAGCAGAAGGCTGCAAAGATTTTTTTGTCTGGGGTCCAACATCTGTAGCACTGGATCATAGATTATTTCTAAAATAATCTTAAATTGATGGACCATTGCTCCTTCCATTTGGACCCAACAAAAAAGTAGCTCTGGCACTTCCTCTCCTTTTTATGCTGTAAACTGTATATCATTTTTTTGGCTCTTGCCAGAAAAATGAATTCTTACCCGTTTCAAGATTTTATAAACTTGAATTTTACTTAACACAGTATTAGAATTGCTTTTACAGTGAATGTATATCAAGTGCTATTTCATGAACAAATTTTAAAAATCATAATTATTTTTGTCAGGCTATTTTAATCTAAGCAGTATTAATAAATAGCCATTTTCAAAAGAGTGCAGTTTGGGGTCTTCTTCCTATTAGTCAAGCATTCACAGTCACTAAACTTTGAGCTCTTCATGTTGCTTAGAATCTTTGCTGTAAGGATTTCTGGGAATAAATTAATGGTAAGTAAACAACCATGTAGAGGAATTCCCAAATATTGTTATAAGATCTGAATGTTTGTGCACCTCCTTACCCATCCATCCATTCACTGTACATTAATCTTTCAACCATGTCTTTGCTCTCACCTTTCTCATTCAGATGTGTTCTTTTGCCTTTTGGTCTTTGTTTTGCCATAGAAGGGGAGTTTCTTTCATTTCGTTGCTGGAAACAGGTTAAATCGTAGCTCAAAATTTACAACACTGTCATGGAGTTTAAGGCCTAATGAAATCTAAGCCCTACCAGAGGGGTGGAACTTTCCAGAAATGACCACAATCTGACCTCTTTGAGTTAGCTACTACAGAGTTCCAAAGCCAGGTGGCATAGGAGAGTAAAATCCGTAACATTTTCAAACTTCTATAGTAGGCCTTTAGCAAAGCAAGCTTGAGCAGCAGTTCCTAATACACGCTCCTCAGGAAAGAGAATCTATGACATCCAAGTCAGCTAGAGAAGACATGAGTCAAACAAAGATGAGCAGGGATATTTTTCTTCAGGACTTTTCAGAGCCTTTATTAGGCTATTGTGTATTGTGAATTTCCAAGAAGAAAAAAATGGCATACAATTTTCTCCAACACTTATTTTACTCTGGAATGCCTGTTTTTGTAAATCATATCACAGAAAGGGGGTTTTGCAGAATTCACTTTAGTTAAAGATATCGTTACACCCATAGTAAAAATCTACTTGGTTACTAGTCAGATCCTCCCTTCCAAAAATATGACTCAACTGCATTTTAAGCTACTGGAAGTATAACTTATTGTTTTTGAGAGTTTTCCATCTTTGGTACTAGACTGGATTTATTTTTCCATGCATGGTTTTTCTTGCCTTCACTAGCCTATGTTTCTCCTCTACATATGTTTACTGGTTCAAATCTTGAGAAATAATGGCACTTGTAATACCCAGCTGGTCCCCACAGTGGGAGTGGGAATTTTGATATTCTTTGATTTGAAGTAAAAACAAAACAAACCAACCAAACAAAAAAATCTCTAATATTTAAATAATTTTTCAAGATAGTATTCTAGCTGTACTTTGAAATTATGGTTGACTCCCTATGCAGTCCTAAATAAACCACTTCACTATTTAACAGTTTATTGAGGTAGAGAATAGGTAAGTTCACATTTCAATAAGGAAGTTTATAACAGCCTTAATACATATTCCAAGACATCCTCAGTTTGGGGGACTTCTTTGCTATCCACTATTAGAAAGGAATCTAATCTAACTTAAACGTTGATATGAGAATGTATTTGCCTATCTACATGAATCATATAATTTGGTAGATGGTGATTTCTACCCCAAAATCGTCTTCATTCTCAGCATCTTTCCTAACTGAAAAGTTGTTTGATATTTCAACACACCAACTACTGGTTGGTTGATATTCAGAAAAATAATTGCCAATGAAATATATATATATGTATATATACGTGTATATATATGTATACACACACACACACACACAAGCACACATTCTCTAACAGTGAATCAGAAAGCATGTATTCTATTTAATACACTTCCACATTGTCTTATTAACTTACTTTCTTAACTACATTTGATTTTTCTAAAAGTTGTTGCAAGTAACTTGATTTTCCAAAATTAGGAAAAAATTCCAAGCTGTTAAGGAAATTTAACCTGCGGTAATGTAAATATAACAAGAATACAAAAAACTATGTGTTGTTTAGTAAAATCTACTGATAACAAGATTATTTTAAAGCACTCATAAGTTAAAGCTGGTTTTATTAAAATCAAGTAGAAAGCGGGCAGAGAAATGGACAGAAAGGATACAAGCTTGAGATGGAATGAATGCTCCACATTCACACATGCATAAAAGCACAAAATGAACATTTGTCCACAGGAAATTTAGGAAACTGATGCATTGGCACAAATCCATCACAAGAGTCTTCTTGCATAACCCACTGGCTAAGATAGAGAAATCTTTCCCCGAGGTGGATTCTGACAGGCAGTTCTAGCCTCCTACTCTCAATCCTATTTAAACTCAGTCTTGGTGTCCTCTTCTAGATTTGGTCCTACTGTGGATTCAAAGACCAGGCCTTTGGCTGAGCAGGAAAAATATGAAGAACTCTGGGGAAAATTGAAAACTAGTCTCGCCCCATTTCAGCCTTCTTTCGCCTCCCTCACAGCCCATGTCTTATATGCTGTAACTTTCTGGGATGCCTTGGAAAGCTGAGCGCCCCCTCCCCTCACCCAAGTTTCTCCAGATGCTATAGACCTCTCCCAGCTTCTACCTTTGTATCCTTCTGACAGCCTCTGGACACTCTCTCTAATAGTCAGTTCTTGGGTCTCCCTTGATTTCTAGCCTCACCTGTTTGAGTTTGATGCAGTTCTGTCTCCTGACTATCCCAAATTTCACTGTTCCTGCTACTAACTGAAATTACAGCTGTTATTGACTAGGAAAATACATCTTCAGTCTTCAATTAATCTTCACATGTCCCTTTCCCTTTTCAGTCTCCCTGGACTCCAGCCCTAATCTTCCTCTACCCTGTTGGTCAAGATGCCTTATGTCAGTGATTTACCTTCACTCTTTCAATACTTTCTTGCTTCTGTTTCTACCTTCTCCATGCCCTATTACCTCTGAGCCCTGTTCTCCACTACAAAAATCTTATCAACTTAGATCTTTGCTAGCTCTGGATAAAGTTGTTAAGGCAACTTTTACCTAATATGTACTCTACTGAACAGTTACGTTTTCCTTTCATATTTGCCTTTAACGAGGTTTTTTTTTTTTTTTTATTGTGATGGAGTCAATGAATATCACAAAAAAAGTCTTACTTTAAAATCAAAAGAAAAAACTCTGTTTTTCCTTCACAGTAAATCTTACTAATGACTTTTATAATAAGGGGCCCTGGGAAAGGCTCAAGAGAGATCTTAAACTGAGGTAAACAGGTGTATTAAAGTGAAGCAAAGGCTCGCTCACTCCCTTTGTCCCCACTCCAGGGTAAGAGAATGTTTAAATCATTCTACAGGCTTTTGGTAAATGCAGTAGCAAAGTGGCAGAGTTTCTTATATTCCAAAGGAAACTTTAAACTTGAAGTTTCTGATAACTCATTGACACTCTAAAATATGAGAACCCCTTCCAGAATGTAGCCAAGTCAACTGTGCTCATAGGTGCAAATGCTCTCCTCATAAAGCAGAAAAAAAGTGAAAAATGGGAGGCAGAATGTCTTGAATATTCAGTCCAAATTTGAAACTCATTTTGTGCACAATAAATCTATTAGAATCAGGCTGTCAATCACAATTCTGAAGTAAGGAATACAAATTCAGACCCTCTATGGAAGGATCTTATAATCTATGGAAGGTGACAGAATGAAAAACCAGCCGGGTAATTAAGGGTAGGAGTCCTAACACACACCACGGCAATGATGCTCCCAAACCAGACTCCGTGGGTTTGCACCTCAGCTTCATCAGGCACTGACTTCAGGCACTTCACCTCTCTCGGCCTCAGTCTTCTCACTTGTAAAACGGGCTGAATAACAGAAGCCACCTTGTGGGATTATTATGAGGATTAAATGAGATAATACCATTGCTTAGAACAACACTTGATTTTTTTTTTTTTATAGTGATTAGGTCAAGGGCATTTGCTGGCCATGAACTTGTGCTGGCGGAGGGAGGGGGGTCATAAATCAATGGCTTTGGTCCTTCTCAGTCTCATTCAGGAGAGAGAAGGCATGGCTTTTTGGTCACAGAAGTGGTCCTTGAGAGATCTGGGTGCGTGAAGAGATGGAAATAAAACAAGTCTTCCTGCGCCCTCTGATAGAGGATCAAACAAAGAGTCCTCTTAAGTCCAGCATTCCAATGTACCACAATAGGCTCTGAGATGGAGACCCCATGGCCTTGCAATAAATTCCTTTGCCTCGTTATTATTCTCTACACTCATAGTTCCCTTGGGTCCAGATGTCTGGTGGAATGTAGAGTTTAGAATTCTTAGCACCCTGTCCTTCCATATGCTAATCCTATTTCCTTAACATCACTAAAACCTCGCCTTCCTAATGTTAATATAAAATGAAGTAGACTTTAATGGTAAGAATAAGCATCATTGTTTAAAAGTCTCAGTATCTAGGATGGGGCTTTATCTTCCTTTTAAGAGTCCTGTATTGAAGCAGGAAAGGCATTACCATTAATAAAACCACATCCTAATGTTTCATTGGTATTCCAACTCCCCATAGAGTCCTCACACAAGCAAAGATGTCTTCGATTCTAATGGGACTCTTTTCCTGTGCAAATTCTACAGGATTCCATATTTTATTGCGGTATGAGCTAGATGGGATGTCCAAAATGAATGGAGACATTTAGAATTTTGCCATACACCTAAATGTCTCAGAACCAACCTTCTCTACAAAATATCTTGCAGTTAGCATTTGTCAAGAACACTTTTCTCACTCCAATCACTAAAAACTTATTTTTTTTTTTTTGGTCTATGTCAACTTTTTATCATTAACTATGCATAAACTATTCTATTTATTGTGTTTAGATTCTTATATATTTTAGGCATGTCTCACCTGTTTCTTCCATTGATTATAAACCTTTCAAAGGCCGAATCTTGTTAACTTTCCACAGTAATTTTTGCTGTTTATTTTTTCATTCATCCACATTTATTGAGCACTCAAAGTGTCCAAGTACTATGGGGACAAAAAGTTGTACAAGGCAATGAATCCTTCTCCCCAGAGTCATAGGTTCTATTTTCCTACAATGAAGCACAAATAGTAGAAGATTTAAAAACGTCATGGTAAAGTTACTGTTTTTCTAGAACTAGAAAAATGTTTTGCCTATGTTGCATTCTCTGTTTGGCCAAAGCCAATCACTGCCCTTACTTTCTTTCTTTAAATTGAAATTGAAAAAAAGAAAAAGAATTCAAGAACACGGAATTTTACAAATCAAAGGTAGCCACAATTTAACTTCAAACTCATAGAATCTCTGTCTTTCCCTCTCCCTCCAGGATTGTGGCCAGAGCCTCCAAGAACCTCATGTCCACTCAAAGCCTAGGGATTGTATTTGGACCCACCCTTCTGCGAGCTGAAGATGAAATGGGGAACATGGCAATACATATGGTATACCAAAACCAGATAGCTGAGCTCATGCTGAGTGAGTACAATAAGATCTTCGGCTCAGAGGAAGACTGACAGACAAGACAAGTGACTGAATATGTTCACATCTGTCTCGATGCCTAATATTTTTACATTTCTGTAAACATATTTCTGAAATATTTTTTCCTTTCAAGCGACAGATGCCTCATTTTGTGAAAACTTAATGATAATTTTGTGTTTAAGTTCCAAACATTTGAATAAAATAGTTGACAATATTTGCCTATATGTGTTCTACGTTAACCCCTTCACTGCTATTCTTTCTAGCACTTCTAGGCATTCATTATACATGCTCCAGACTATAAAATAATGTGCAGAGCACAGCACATATCCAAAAGACAGTTTTAAAACTGCTCCCAGGCATTGGGCGTGTAATTGTGTGAGTGTGAGTTTTGTCAATATGGGTATGTGCGCACACAGGTGAGCCTGTTCACTGCCCTGGCGGCCTCGGGCATGTTCCCATACTCCTACTCGTACATGAGTAGAACCAAAAGAGGGAAGAAGTCAGAAATTAATCATTTTAAAATAGAACAAAAAAGATCAGGTTCTCCACTAAAATAGATATATTTCATCTTTCAGGAACATTTTTGCATGTGCAAATAGAAAATACAGCCCAGCTATCCTCAATGCTATATGGTGAAATTTACAAATACAACATGTTGAATGGCAATTTTTCTGAAGAGAAATGACAGTTCAAAACATTTGCCACTGAAGATTTTATACACACAAACACACACACACACCCACACACACACGTATATACACACACACTATTTGCAGTCCCATAAACATACTGTCTTATAAATTAGAAGCAAAATTAGTGTCCTAGAATTTTGATCTTTATATTATACAGGAATTGCATGACCGCTCATTTTTAATGTTAGCATCCATTTTGAATCTTCATCAAACTGTATATCTTCCTATGCCCTGGCTGTGTCATTTTATGTAGAATTTTTTTTATGCTTCTGAGGATGCTTTATTGGTGAATTACATTAAATCCATCTAGAAAGAACTTTTTAAAAAGCCTTTTTTTATATATATATATATGCCCTAAGGATTACTTGACTAGACTTGGATTGCTTTATCCATTTGATTGTTAGTTTCAGTTGTCATGGATAAACAAAAGGATAACTGTCTAGAATACCTCAAACATGTTTTATTTTTGAAAAGTATGTTCTAGCTGAACACATCTCATACCCAGTTTTATGAAAGTATTCTGCTGATAAAAATGTAGACTTTTGTGGGGCGCCTGGGTGGCTCAGTCGGTTGGGCGACTGCCTTCGGCTCGGGTCATGATCCTGGAGTCCTGGGATCGAGTCCCGCATCAGGCTCCCTGCTCGGCGGGGAGTCTGCTTCTCCCTCTGACCCTCCTCCCTCTCATGCTCTCTGTCTCAAATAAATAAATAAAATCTTTAGAAAAAAAAAATGTAGACTTTTGTTTGACAGCTTTTTAATCAAATTCAAAAGGAATAAATAAAATTAATCCAGTGCAATAAAGAGTAAGTCTAGTTATCGACTTGTTCATAAAATGAGGAATAAAGCATGTAAATAAAATGTGTGAAGCATGGATTCAAAAGCAAACACTGAGCTGTCTACATCGATGGGGTATACGGTACAGGGAGAGAGTCTGTTCAAGAGATAGCCAGATGTGCTGGCAGCTCCAGCATCCACAGAGCTGCCTGAGAAAGAAGTTACCTTGCCCCTCTTGAATGTCTTCATCTTGGCAATGGCGCCAGTAAGTCGGCTCTTGGCCAAGAACAGAAAAGCAACCACAATAAATGCTCAAGAGTGGTTTCATCAAGCGGGATATATACACATTCCATGAAGCCAAGGCAAGTCACATGAGGCAGGACCCCATGAACTAAAGGTACTGGTAACAGTGAGCTAATAGGCTTGCCAGCCTTAAACTCTTATATGTAAAGTGGTACTGATGCCTTTCAGAAAAACATGGAGACACGAAACAAGAGTTTCTGGCATTCTATTTCAAGTCCTCCTCATTTCCATGACATTCCATATTCTGAATTACATCTCCTCCAAGATTTTAATTACTTCCCTTTTTGAAGGGGGGGAGAGTTGGTTTAGTGGTCCCCGCATTTAAATCGCATCCCTTCCCATGTCCATCTTTAAAGTTATTCTGGGAGCATGAGCCGGAAAGAAGCAGCACTAATAGCCAAAGAGAAGTGGCACTACCTGCTTTGAGCAGGGACTCATAGCCCCTCGTCTCTGCTGCTTTCCAGATTTATAATCTTCAAAAGCACCAGCTTCTTGATTTTCCATCTGATGGGATTTAGTCTGATTCAAACCCAGCTGTGTCCCATCCCTGCCTGCTAAGGGCATTTAATCAGAGACTGTGTTCCTCTCGGGGACAAGACCATTCCACAGTACTGAGGCAAAGCACCCATCAGAGGATCTGACTTGCACACACCAAGGCATAAAAAGGGTTACACCAAAAGATCATTAGATTCCAGAACATTCCAAAGACAGTAATGATGGTCATAACAACGATTGCAAGTTTAAAAGCTGAGAATGTAGGTGTACTAGGTTGACCCCACTAAGGGGTTAGATTTTATAAAACTGATCAATATTCTTCATCAAGAAGACATAAAAAAAAATGAGCACTTCTTAATCACCTCATTTAAGCCAGCTGCAAGTCCAGGCAAGAGCAATACAAATATAAAATAAGGCAAGTTCCCACCCTCTGTAAGTTCCACAGTCCAATAAGAGAGAAAATTATCTAAAGATTAATATAAGATCAGGGACCTCAGCCACCTTAATAACCATGTCGCCCCAGGGCTCAGCAGCTATACATAGAGATGCTCGAAAAGCATTCTGAATGAATGAACAAGCAGAAGCTAGTACAGAAACATTAACAAAGTTCAGTCCTTGACAGAGAACCAAATAACAAGTTGTGCCTGGGGTGAGTCAGGTGAAGTTTCACTGGGAAGGTAACCTTTTTAATCTAATTTTGACCAATGAAATAAGATTAACCAAAGAAAAATGTAGAAGACATACTGGCCAGCAGGGATGGCGTGAACAGAGTCATGAAAGACCCACTATCTCCAAGGTAAAGAGAGAAGCTCAGGGAACAGGGGATGAAGTGCATGCCTAGCAACTTGGGAGGATGGAGCTAGAGAACAATGTTGGGGTTAGACACAGGACATGATAAAATATGTATGCAGTCGGCAAAAGAGATCCAGTGGGAGTTGTAAAATAAGAAAGCCACAGAAAAACTTTGTTTCTTAAAAAAAGAATCTCTCAATTCACCAGTGGACACAAGAAACCAAATACCTTGAGAACACTGGCATATTCTCGTGTATGTGTTTGTATGTGTGCATGTATGCATGTGTACACTTCCTAACATGTTCCATCATGCAATCATAATCTTGTATCCTTAGGGGCATTTCTATATCATGATGACTAAATATTTTCAGATATTATAACTGGTAACTTAGTCTATAGAATAGAAACCCAAGTCCAAAACAGTCTCCCTGGAAAAGCCAGCTAGCTGGTACATCCCATTCCAGCATGGATTTACCTACCCAGGATGTGGAAGATTGCCCCCCTTTCACACTAATACAAAAACTTTGTGGAGATGGTATTTGTTTTGTCCTATATGTTGAGAGTGTGACTTTACTTAGTGTGTGCCACATGACAGGATCACCATGCCACAGCTAGTAATTGAAAGCCATATGATGGTTCTCCCTATCCAAGTAGAAAACAAAGGATCCAATTAAGAAAAATTAGAAAAGCTGTTAAAAAGGAACAATCACTTGCCAATGCTGCTGTCCTTACAGTTTAACACAGCTAGAAATTGACCTGTACTTCTCTTTTCCACATTTATTTTTGTGAATTATAAGTTAATCACCCTGTCAATTCCTAATTAAAAGGCCCTGTAAAGATTTTCATCCAAAAGGACTGTCACTAAGAGTTCTGGGTCAAATTGCTCTGTTGTCAAAAATAAGAAATAAAACCAAGACAATATCAACACTCTCCTTGGGAAACTCGAATCTTAATACCAAACAACAAAAGACTTTCTTCAAACATAATAATCACATACAATTTCTTCAATTAATATGTTTCATCTTATCTTTGAAAAATAGGTGGATTTTTTTTTCTCTTTCTTTGAACCAAGGCTTGCAAACTCAAATGTTACTAGGGCCAGGCGGGTAATATAGATGAGTAAAGAAGAGCAGGCTTAAGGCATTATGAAGTGGTAGCAGCTGGGGAAAACTCAAGCTCAACCCCCTGGCCAAAAGGGTCCCGGCTTCTACTCAGCTCAAGCCGATATTGCTTATGTGGGAATTGTGGGCACAATGTTGCCAGACCTTCAGATCTTTCATGACAAGCCAGAAATTCAGGAACTTATGTGAAACCTGATTTTTAAGGGCACCTCATAAAACACATCTGAGCAGACTTACCCAAGGTTCTCCATTTTTGTAAACTCCATCTTAAGCCTTCCGATGTTGCAAAGTCTGCTTTCCAGAAAACCGGTAGTGCGTGAAGCAAATGGTGGAGATATGTGAGTGAGCCAGAGCAATGTGTAAGAGAAGAAAATGAAAAAAAAGACAGAGAGAGAGAGGAGCAGACATAGGAGAACTTGCTTTTTAGGTCCTGGGCAAATTATTTACTCTCTCTGGATCTCAGTTTTCCAATCTATAAAATAGAATACTTGCCATATCTTGCCTCTTAGGACTAACGGAATCATGTGATGGAGATGAAAACAGGTAATACAGCTTGAAAACCTAGGTTGTTCCTAATGGATGTGGATGATAAATCTCCAACTTATTGACTAACAGTTAGCTTTATGAACTTCTAAAGGTAAGAGCGCCTGGGTGACTTAGTCAGTTGAGCCTTTGCCTTCGGCTCAGGTCATGATCCCAGGGTCCTGGGATCGAGCCCCGCATTGGGTTCCCTGCTCAGCAGGAAGCCTGCTTCTCCCTCTCCCTCTGCTGCTCCCCCTGTTTGTGCATGCTCTCTCTCTCTCTCTCTGTCAAATAAATAAATAAAATGCTTTAAAAAATAACAAAGACAATGTGAAGGTTGGGATCAGATGCTAAAAAACCTTGAATGCCATACCAAGAGGTAGTATATTAAGTCTCTAGTCAATTCTGAGACCTGAACGTTGTTTAGCAGGAAAGTGACTTTATCAGACTTGTAGAGATTCTCCTGGCACTTGATGGGGAGAGTTTGAAGAAGGGAGAAATTATAGACTCCATCGCCAGACAAAAAATTATCATGGTAGTACTACTAATGCAGGTCTGAGTGCAGACAGTGACAGCAGATATGATAATCAATATTGTGGAGCATCATCCTACTGAACTTCGGCGCTTCACCCACCATCTCTTACTTATGGCTGCTAAGTGCAAATCACCATTTGTTATTACCCAGAACTCCTACAGCAGGCCCATTTCCAGCTGAATTGTAGGGTAGGGGGTGATTCTGGTATTCTGACAATGATTTGTCATTTGACAGTAACTACCCTAAGATATTTTGACCAAGTCACATAAAGTATACACGCAACCACCTTCTGCCTTCAGCATGCTTCCTGAATGATCAGAACGTCATTTCTCTCACCTGGCTCTAATTTCTTCATCCTTTCTTTTGGAGCAATATTTCTCCTCTGGCCACCCCAGGGACCACAAAGAGAAATTAGTTCTGGGGAGACTAATTTTGATTAACTAACATTTATGGAATGCTCGTTATGTGCCAGGAACTGCACTTTATATATATAGTTTTATTTAATCTTCACAGCTCTATGGAGTGAGGTGCTATTATTATCCCTGATTTATACTTGGGGAAATGGAGGGGGAAAATAATGAAGTTATCCAACTTCATGCAGTTAGTAAGTGTCAGGTTAGTATTTGAATCTAAATAATATGGCTCCAGGGGCCCTTCTTTAACTACTATACCATATGCTCACTCTGTTAAGAAAAGGAACTGAAGAAATATAAGCACATAAACATCCTAAATATTTACACTCCTTATGCGGGTACATGGTCACTCTCTTGTTACAACACCTGAGGAAAGTTTCACTTTCATAATAATTTTCAGAAAAGAACAAGAAAGATAATTATGAATTTCCCCCAAAGAAATACAGAGTACCTTGGTTGTTATGGCAAAATCTCATTCATGTTATTGTTATTACACTTTTAATGTTTATGTACCATTTCATCTTCCTACATGCTTTATGGACATTGTGCTTACCATTTTACCACATTATAGGGGGACAGAATGGAAGCCTCCTTGCCCACCTCTGTAAAAGTACCTGTTTGAAAAAATAAAAGAAAAAATATAAGTACCTGTTTGGGTGGATTCTACTCTATGTTACATCATATTGTCTTGTGTTGGATCGTA
Source organism: Neomonachus schauinslandi (assembly GCF_002201575.2). NCBI lineage: Eukaryota > Metazoa > Chordata > Mammalia > Carnivora > Phocidae > Neomonachus > Neomonachus schauinslandi. The sequence continues at coordinate 108,220,051 of NC_058405.1, forward strand.
TTTGTCAATGTCGTTTTATCATCCATGATATCATACTGCCTAATATTGTATTGAAATTCAATCTGGCCCTGTAGAGGTCCTATGCAAGATGAAAAACATGAGTCCCCAACAGTCTTCTTCTTAACTGTAATTGAAAAAGAGGCAGTTATCAAGACACGCTGCGCCTCTTGCTGCCGAGGAGTGATCTTGAATCATCCAAATGATGAGAATACAGGGAACATCTTGTACAAAAAGATGACAATTTTCTGTAGTAGTGTTGTCAAAATGAAAATGTCTAGCTGTCGTGGTGAGAGACCTGGCAGAAGAATACACACACACACACACGCTCATACACACACATGCTCGTTCTCTCTCCCTCTCTCTCTCTCTCACACACACACACACACACACACACATCCCTTACAAACTTATCCAGCTGAGTGTTGTTATCTTATACTTGAAATGAAGCATGCTGGGTCCATGAAATTCTTAAGCAATGATCCGGGTTCTAGAGAACATTTTTCATTCAATCAGGAGAGGGCCAAGAAAGCAGTGAGGGAGAGCAGTGACCCTGGCCCATAGTTGCTGCTCAGTCTACACTTGTTGGATGAGTGAACCAAGACAAACACCCAGAACATAAGCAACACTAAATACAAATATGATCCACCATCGGGTTTCCAATCAACTAGTCACAGCAAGTTAAATGTAGTCTCAAATCACTGGAGTTTGTCCTAATTCCTATGCCCACTGATAAAAGGTCATCAAACAGATATCCCTTCAACAAACTCTCTTGAAGTCTAAGTCCCCAAGAAATCCTTCTATCCTATAGCTCAACAACAGAGAAACAGTGAGATTCACTAACCTAACTCATGCAAGTCTAACAGCAAATTCTGACGACCTGGCTTCAGATCTGGAGAAGTCCAGGCATCTGTGACATGCAGCAGCATCTCCCACTCACCTTCCCTGCACTGTCGAATGTAAAGTTTATGTGGGAGATAAATTCTATAGAGCATAGGATTTCTGACCAATATAGGAAAATCTCAAAAGCCAAGAAATCTGGCAAATACAAAGCATTGGCCTGAAAAATCCTCACTTTCCTCTGGCACCGTTTAAGCTGACAGGTTTACTTGAGACACACACACACTCACATTTGAAGAGCAGGACTTGCGCTAACCATTCTCACATCACCAGCAAAATGTGTTCTAAGTCCATATTGTGAAGCATACTTGAGGACGTGTGGATTTTTCCACATCATTTGGTGACATTTTACACAGTTTAATTTCTGCTCTTTATTGCTAGACCCTACCTTTTTTTTCCATTGCAAACATTCCACCAATGGAATATCCTTCAGCATTTTAACCCTGGGCTCAGACTCTTTCCTCTCCTCTCTCCATTGCCGCTGCACAATTTTGCCGTGATGTGTCAAATTCGAGCCTCCCTGATTGAAAGGAAGGGGACAGAGGTATTGAGCTGCTGAGGAGACAGACAGAGTTAATGGGGTAGGGGCCAGCCTATGGCTCTGACAGGAAGCCTACAACAGCCGGCCAAGGCCGGCAGGGAAGGTTCCAGGGAACCACGATCCGGCTCAGGATGACCCCCTCCTTGGTCTCCACAAAAGTCCAGGTGAAAGGCAGCTTTTAAGTTGGAAGGAGTGAAGAATACAATTGAAACTAAAATTGGTTCAGGCTCACCATTTTTCTAGCTATCAGTTCTGAGGTCACAGTCACTAAAACTGGAAACTTAAAAATGACTTCAAAAAGGCAAACGCTAACTAGATTTCACACTGGATTTCATTTTACTTGGCATTACAGAAAGAATGCAGGTATTAAATAGACTGTTTCCTGTATACAATAAGGTTAATTAGTAGTGAGGGATGGAAAATCAGTGTAGACATAACTCTTTTCGACAGGTATCAAAAATAATCCCCAGATCCCTACAGACCCCAGCTGCATTAAAAGAGGACCAATATAAAAGATTCTTTAAGCACAAAATTTTCAAACATTCTCCAGGTGTCCTGAGCACCAGTGACGCAGGCCCCGAGACCCTGAGCACACACTGGCTCCGCGTGTCCTTCCTTTGCTCTAACTTGAGGCACAGCCACTGACCTGCTGAATTTTGAGATGCCCCCTAAAGGCCATCCAGACAGAGCGCCCGGGATTGCAAACAGAGAGACAGACAAGAGAACAAAAAGAATATATTGCGGCCTGAATGGGACTTCCCTAAGCTCCTTATCAATAAGGTTAATAAGGGTCTATGCAATTTACTGATCACGAAGATGGAACAACCCTCCTCATACTCCACATCTCCACGCCGGAGCTGGCTTTTAACGCTTTTCACAGCCAATCACATAAAAGCCCCTCTGCCCGCACCCAGAGACTAAACTCGGGTTCACTTTCCTGGCCTCTGTGAAATCTGTGGTCTGTTATTCCACTTCTACCTGCCCTAGTTAAGCAGATTAACAGTTATTGCCTAGAATGTGATCTATGAGGTTCTTTGTAATTGAAGCTGGAGTACTCAGATATTTCCAAAAAAAAAAAAAAAAAGAAGAAGAAAAAGAAAAGAAAAACTGTATTTCTGAAAAATGCATTCCTTTTTTCTCTTGGTTTAATTTTGTTATCCTCAATCATATGCATGATGTAAAAAAAAAATCCCAAACTTCTATCTCCTCTATAAAATACATGTCATATCAAAAAGGTGACAAGAGGGGGGAAAAGTAATTAGTGAGTTCACAGAGTTCAGTAGAAAAGTTAAAATGGAGTAACACATTACTTTTTATGTTAAGATTTCACAAGACAAATCTTGCCTGTGTTTTAATTGCATGTGACCCTGGCAGTCCGACTCTGAAATGAAGTGCCGTAAAATTAAAGATGACAGACGCTCAAAACAAGTCTTGTGATCTTGATTAGACTACAAAGACCACACTCTCTCTCTGCTGCAACTCAGATATCATGGACTGTTTTATTTGGGGAATTGCTTCATTAATGCCTTCTTTGACTAGACATGTTTATTATTTAAAAAAAATACCGAATATGGTGATATCTTGCATAACTAAATAAGTCCCAAAAAGCAAGTTATAAATGAGGAATGTTTAAATAGCCCTGAGACCTAATATTTTTATAAATACATATATATGCATACACACACACACATACACACACACACGAATGTCAGTGTCTGTAGATGTGTATGTACATAGTATACATCCATCTTTGATATATATATTACCTGTTCTAACCTAAGAATCTCTATGATAGCCTGAGAAGCAGAGCAATTAATCTGTCAGATTTCCTTATAGCCATACTAAGTTTCTCAGGCCAAGAGAATGTATGGAACTATACATTACCCTATAAAAACTATTTCTGAGAAACACACCTTGAAATTTTAAACTTCCCAAGCATAGTCTGAGAAGAGAGCTGGATATGACTTCATTTTACTTTTTTTTTCTTTGTTTTAAGATTTTTTTTTTTTATTTGCGACATACAGAGAGAGAGAGAGAGAACGTGAGCAGGGGGAGAGGGGCAGAGACAGAGGGAGAGGAAGAGCGAGAAGCAGACTCCCAATGAGCAGGGAGCCTGATGTGGGGCTCGATCCCAGGACCCTGGGATCATGACCTGAGCCAAAGGCAGATGCTTAACTGACTGAGCCACCCAGGAGCCCCCATTTTTCAAAATTGTTGCCAAACCATTCTACCTAAATGTTATAAGACATAGAATAGATGCTTTTAAGTCCCACTCTCCCTTGTTAAAAAAAAAAAAAAAAAGCATGTTGCTCGGGGGCAAGTTCTTATTATATCACACTCTGTCTCCCCTGCACATCCACCACACAGGCCAGATAAAGGACCTCCTTCCGTCCCTTAAGCCTTCTGGTCAGGTCTCCCTTCTTACTCTGAGTAGCTCAGATTATTATTCATCTGTAGAATCACCTACATTCTAAATTTCTGTGATTGTATTATTTTGTTCCATTTTAAGAGCACTATTTTCACTTCATATATTTCATGTTAGGAAGCAAAAGGATTTGTGCTGGTTATATGGATGTTATGATCAACAAGGATATATGGATTCAACTTAGAATCAGACTTGGGAATCTGGTTTCTCGAGTTCACTTTTTTTAGTGAGTATCTGTGATTACAGGAAAGTCTCTATACATATCTGTTTCAATTTCTTTCAATTTCATATTCATATAACAATTTTCCCCCTACCTAACAAACCGGGCTATTGAGAAAATAAAATATGATAACATATACAAAATCTCTTTGAAACATATAAGATATAAGGCTTCCAAGTCAGTAGTATTTTTAGGACAATTATTCTATCAGTGGTCTTCAGTATACACAACAGGCTTTTTCATTTACCAGCCAAGTGGTCCTTTAACCTAAAATGCGTGTCTTCAAATGGCCTACATATTTGCCTTTAAAATCAAATTTTTGTCCCTGCAGAGTTTCTCAATGTCGTCAAAAATCCTCAGGTGTGGTGTATGTTGTGTCTCTCACAGGAAAGACTCTATTCACCAGAAGAACTCAGGATTATGAACATCAGCAAGTGTTTATTAGAATTTAATTTAGCACAGCATTGAAAAATTATATTATGCTGAGTTACATCTACTTCCCATCTCTTAATCTCCCTCAGTCTCTGCGTTTCTCTCTATGTGTACCTCTCTGTCTTTGTCTTTTTCTATCTCTGTGCTTCTTTGTCTCTCTTTATTTCTGGGCCCCACACTCAAACCCAGGGCAAGAATTTTAACCTAGGATTTATGGTTTCCTGGACCCCAGGGCTTTGGCAGATAGGTGGACTGTTGGAGCTCTCATGATAGGTTGCTCGTGCATTTTTCTGGAATTGAAACCTCGAGTGTTCATTACATTCTCAAGGAGGTCTGCAGTTAGGAATTACTGCTCGAGATTCATTTCCTGGCCTATGAATACTACTATCCCATGTCTGAATTAAACCTCAGATGGGTCACTTTCAACTGAATCCCAAGCTCTACCAGCCCCTGAGGAGTCTTCATGGCTTTCTGTCTGACCGCCTGACAGGACAAGCTGATCCAAGGAGTGAAATGTAGATCCAACAAAATCAATTAGTACACATAAAAAAAAAAAAAAAGATGATTCAATCCTTAGAGGAACTCCCATTTAAAATTGATGCAAATAGTAATTAGGGGCACCCTTGAAATTAAGATACTGTGCCTGTTATTCAATGGAGGATATTGAGTATTTTAAGAATAAATCCAATAGTAATAGAAACAGTCCATTCTCACAATGCTCACATTTAAACTGTGCCAGACACATGTCCTGTGCCGGCATGGTACTTCTACACCATTAGCTGCCACAAATCAAAGGGAATGTCATTGCTTTTAATAGGATTACATAGAACTCAGTAACAAGCAGGAAGACTAGCTTTAGACTGAGTAACTGGCCAGTAATTTGGATGTTTAACTAAATGATTGGCTGCCAAATTGACAGGTCATCCACACTGAACTAGCCACTATTCCATGAATTTTCATGACCAGGATCACAATGGTTCATTTGCATGTGTGAAATTCTGCTGTGAAGCTGGCTTTTGAACTGGCTAGCTCAGCCAAAGATGGGTTTCGCAGTGCCATGCATTGGTGCCCTAGAAATACCATCAGATGAGGGTGGCATAGATCTTCCCAAAGCCTTCTATTTATTTTTTATTTTTTTAAAGATTTTATTTATTTATTCATTTGAAAGAGAGAGACAGAGCACAACCAGAGTGAGAGGCAGAGGGAGAGGGAGCAAACTCCCCGCTGAGCAGGGAGCCCGACACGGGGCTCGATCCCAGGACCCTGGGATCATGACCTGAGCTGAAGGCAGACGCTTAACCATCTGAGCCACCCAGACACCCCCCAAAGCCTTCTGTTTATAAGCAGTCTGTAGCTAACCAGGCCAATCAACAAAAATGATAATGACTGGAATGTAAAGAATACAGGGGGAAACTGGAATATTAGCACCAAAAATAAGCATTTGGATGAGGAGAGAGAAGTTAAAGTCTTTAGACCTCAAGAAAGGTTTCGGATGTGCACAGGCCCATTGCTAAGGGTAACTTCTGACACAGTGAGCATGCGGGGAATATCGAAGCATCGTTGACAGAATTATTAGCAAACAACTGTTAACCACAAGTTATGTTTAATGCAATGGGACAGACATGGGGGACAACAAAAACAAGCCCTATGAGACAAAACCTTTTTCTTAGGGGTTTACGATCTAGCCATAGGTGCAAAGACATGAAGCAAAAAAAAAAAAAAAAAAATCATAATAACCCTCATGTGCCAATTATCCTGTAACAAGACTGTGCTATGGCAGCAATGTAATGAATATTTCAAAGGTGAGGAAATGTAAGCTTTAGAGAGGTTTTTATCATTGCCCAAGGGAATAGAGCTAAGAGGTAGTTTTGAACCAGGTATGTCCACTTTTAGACAAATACTCGTAGTTCCTTCATATTAAAAAGATAAGAAGTCTGGGGCGCCTGGGTGGCTCAGTCATTAAGCGTCTGCCTTCGGCTCGGGTCATGATCTCAGGGTCCTGGGATCGAGTCCTGCATCGGGCTCCCTGCTCAGCCGGGAGCCTGCTTCTCCCTCTCCCACTCCCCCCGCTTGTGTTCCCTCTCTCGCTGTCCCTCTCTCTCTCGTCAAATAAATAAATAAAATCTTTAAAAAAAAAGCGGGGGGGAGCCTGGGTGGCTCAGATGGTTGGGCATCTGCCTTCGGCTCAGGTCATGATCCCAGGGTCCTGGGATCGAGCCCCACATAGGGCTCCCTGCTCGGCGGGAAGCCTGCTTCTCCCTCTCCCACTCCTCCTGCTTGTGTTCCCTCTCGCGCTGTCTCTCTCTGTCAAATAAATAACTAAATCTTTAAAAAAAAAAAGATAAGAAGTCTAAAACGTATTTACTTCAACATGTAATAGAAAAACAATACAAATATGTAGTAATATAAAATTGAATAAGCAAGGGAATATTTATATGTGAGATATTACGAAGACTCTTAAAATCTATTGTATATGAATACTATTGACAAGAGAAATTTTGCTAAAAGAAAAAATAGGTTATGAAATCACAGGTACAGTATAATGCCATTGTTGTTATATATACTGTAATATGTATACACACACACACCAGAACATCAACAGTGATCCTCCTTGGGTTGTGAGATTATCAGTAATTAATTTTCTTGCATTTTTCTTGCCTGGCATATCCCCAAGTTTTTGCTTTAAGCAGTTGTTACTTTCATAATTAGAAAAGGCTCAATTACAATATTAAAAACATATATGTGTGTGTGTGGTAATCTAAAACTGCATATGGTCATTGACTCAAGTAGTAAGATCTGAGGAATTTCAAATAACATCATGTTAAACAAGGGCCTGAAGAGATCAGGAGAGACTCCAAGATGGCCATGGCTCATGAGGGAAAGGTAGGTCAAGAAGGAAGGCATTAGGCAAGAGTGTAACATGAGCAAAATCCCATCTTTCCTATGGAAAGATGCATTGGGGGAATAAGACCTGTTTGGCTATAAGACGGGTCACAGAGATAATTGACTTTTGGCTATAAGGAGGGGTCACAGGGATAACTGACTTTTCGTCTTTTATGGATCTCCTTTTTAAAAGTGGAACTAAGTAAAACTCAGAGGCCCTTATGTGATAACATTTCCAGGACACAAAAGCATAGAGCACCAGACGTGTCCTTTGGCTTAGACACCTGGCTCACTAGCCAACTTCACAGTGGAATTTCACACATGAGAAAATAGGTAAGGGCCAAATTTTGGAAGCCCTGAAATGCCAAGCAAGCAAGTTGGACTTTATCCTGTGGGCAGTGGGGAACCTCTGAAGTTTTAAGCAGGGAGGTAATGAGAGCAAAAACGTTTTAGTAAAATTCATCTGACAGCACTGGGGAGCGAATTGGAAGGGAAACAATTACATGTGTCTTTTCAGAGGCTTCTTTATGTTTATTTTCTTTCTGTGAATATCCTATCTTCCTCAATTAGGATTATAAACTCCTTGAGAAGAAAAACCATGTCTTATATTTCTTTGTAGATCTGGCATTTCTGAGCAATAGAGGGAGCATTAAACAGTTGTTAGAGGCACCAGCTGTAGGACTCTCAGCTCCTTAAGGGAGTAATCGGAACTTCCTAAGCCTCAGTGTGCTCACCTGTGAAATGAGGGTAGTAATGCCCACTTCATAGGACTGTGGTGAGGATTAAGTGAGATTATGAGATTGTGTGTGCAAAGCCCTTAGAGTAAAAGTGTGCACTGATTGGTAACCATTGTCATACCAAGAAAGCTATCGTACCAAAAAAGCTAACAAGACAAATTTGTTGAAGATAATGATATTGACGGTTGATTTGGACTCTAAGTTAGACACTGAGTGGAAGAGCGTGAGTCAAATCTTAACTTAGAAGCCAATCATTCTATGGGCAAGGTTGGGCACTGGAAAGATTCAAAGGGTAAAGATGGAGCCCACTGAACATAAAACATACAGAACCCAGCAGGATGGGTGTTTGTAAGCCAAAATAAGTCTTGAGCACATTAAAAGGGATAGCTGGCTGGCATGGGCTTACTGTAATAATAAGTGGTATCTGTGAGAAGAATGGCTACATCCCCGTCTACAAGAATGAACAATGATGTCTGGCAGCAGCTCATTCAAAGAAACCCTCCCATTGAATTCCTGCTAACCAATATTATCACAATGTAACTTGACTTCATGGGATCACTTACATGTAGTTAGAGCTGGCAGATACCTTCTAGGCTTAGATTAATATACCCTGAGCTCTTCTTGGAGAGATAGCAGATTTGAGGTCTTGGACAGAAAATGCACAGGCTAACTCTGGAGAAGCCCATTATTCCAAAAGACAAGAAAGCCACCAAAGACTACTCATGTGATCTTCTCAAAAAGACATAAGAACCAACCTGAAGAGACTCCCACTGGCCTAAGATGGGATAAACATAAGCACCAAAATGTACAATAATTGCAATGGATTGGAAGATATCAAATATAGTTTTTAAAGATTTTATTTATTTATTTATTTATTTAAGAAAGAAAGTGTGTGTGTGAGCTGAGGGGGGAGCAGAGGGGAAGGGAGAGGGACAAGCAGACTCCTTGCTGAGCATTGAGTCCAACTCTGGGCTAGATCCCATGACCCTGAGATCATGACCTGACCCAAAACCATGTCAGATGCTCAACCAGCCACCAGGAGCCACCCAGGTGCCCCTCAAGTATAGTTTTTAAAATCTAGGTAAAAATACTAACAGAAGAAACAAAACTTCATTGCTTACCAAAAAAAGCACACTTAGAGGACAAACAAAGACTCTGAAAATTGATGTATAAAGAAAACAAAGTGAGCATTTATATGAATATATAGATATTCAAATATATGTAATATGTATGAATCTAACTCTCTTTTATGAATAGTATTTTAGCATAACCGAGTAGTTGATGAAGAAACGTTTTTATAGAAGAATTCTAAGACATGCAGAAGGCAAATTGTACACATACTCAAAAGTAAATGGAATAGTATAATAAAGCTCCAAATATTCATTGCCTAGTTTCAACAAGTACCAACATTTTTCTAATCTTATTTCATCTATCTGCCACTTTTTTTGCCTAAGTATTTTGAAGTGAATTCCAGACATCTCAACTGTAAATTTAAAATGGAAAAATAAAAAACACACATTAAAAACTACTGTTACACTATTTATAACATCTAGAAATTACACTAAAGGTAAAAATAAAACTATATCAGATAAAAGTGACTTTTCACTAATCATCCCACTCAACTATCCAGTCAACTCAAAGAACATGTGAGAAGTATAAAAGATAACTCTGTTTTCATGAGCAAGGTTAAGGAAGGGTACGGTGACTGACTGCTCCTCTCGAAATGGATTTGGTACCTAAAGAAGCAATAGCGACAACCAAAAATGATCCTAATGGACCAAAGTTAACAGGACCAAGTGCATTTTAACTTACTTAGCAATAGAGAAGAGGCTTATTTACCTTTCTAAGTAAATCTGGGGCCTGAGAATATTCCTGCAATCCACCCCCCACGAGGTAACCCTCAGGTATAACAATGAAGAAATAAAAAAGAGAGGTCACAAAGGAGACATCTTTAATAACAGAAATTTTCCTTCATATGATCTAATCTCTCCTTTCCCCTTAGATGAGTTTATTTAAAACTTCTACAAGTAACTCCACTCTCCCAGGTGAGCACAAACTGACTTCTAGACTGCCCTCTATATCCATGAAATTGACTTTTTGTTATCTTTTAAATTCTTCAAAATCCCAAGGAAGGTTTCAAAAGAGCCCATGGTGTTATAGTGTCTGTGGTTATCACTCTGTCATGCTGGCCACCACACGTACGTTTTAAAGCCTGCAGGATGATATTCCAAAGAATTGAACGAAATGATGTCTCAGCAGTAAATGAGAGGAAACATGCATCTATCTATGTTAATATAAGTTTTTAGTTTTCCATTGATTCACGTTCATAGTTTTCATTTCTCAACTTAAAAGATGTTTTTCTTATAATTTCAATATCATAACTACAACTTAAAAAAATCCTTTCTTGCCTATTTTTATTTATCTCTAAATTATGTTCCTTATCTGCCTTCATTACAGAAACATCTATTCCAAATCAGCGCTGAAAGACAAAATACTATCTACATACTTCCAGAAAAAGCAATTTGACACATTTCTTAGTATCCTGATAGTATCCAACTTGATGGTCTGAACACCAGAATTATAACACAGAAAGAGAGAAAAGGCAGCAACATACCTTCTTTCAGACACATAGAAAGATCATTTCCCTTAAAATATTTTCCTTATTTTTATGGTACTATGCCTGAAATTCACATGCAGTCAGCATGTGGGGCTAAACAAAAAAGACCTATTGAAATACAAATGTATTACTTGTTACAGTTAGCATATTGGCCATTTTACATCAATTAACACAGTGGTCCAGATTTGTCTTTCTGACCAGGAAGCAATAAAGCTGATTCATCTTTAAGGGAATGGTGGTGCAGTGGGAGATACTGGAAGTGGTACCTAAGAGGGTACCGGAGGCTGGGCTCTGGTACCCCAGACCAATATAAAAAACCCAGTGCTACAGCAGACAAGTGAGGTGAGGGGCAGGGCTCCACCTGGGGGATGGAGGTCAAAACGTATGCCACTCACTCAACAAATTTATGGCAAAAACACTGCTCTAGACACTTCGGGGGAGAAAAAAATGAAATAGATCCCGAGAAAAATAAATCTTGACTACTTCACAAAGCTCATCCTTGGTTAGCTCAAATCCAAAATTTTGTGAGTACGTTCTTAATATTACTTATTTGTACTTCATATTTTCTCCACTTCCACTTGATATCTTTTGCCAAAAGTTTTTAAGACACACACACACACACACAGCTACACGTACATATATGTGTGTGTATGTGTGCGTGTAAATAAAATAAAATTTTGACTCTATTTTTACCTTATTTTTCATCCCTGAAACTCCAGTTTGTAGTGGGGATGCTCCATACTAAATAATATGAGTATCAGTCTCTTACAGTTGAAACTCCGTTAAGTTTAAATAGGTCTCTCATGAAAGGTATAGATCACTGCCCAAATATGTTATAGTAAAAGGAAGGCAGCTTTTAAATCCAAAGCAAAGTCTTAACTGAAAAATCAAGAAGTTAAAGGGGCTTTTGATGGTCAACGAGCCATAGGCAAAGTTGTAGAATAGAAAATCCACAAATTGTGGGTCAAATAAACTTGGCTTTGTCTTGAACTTCTGTCATCTACTGGCTATGGGGCCTCATATGAGTCACCCCAAAGTCTTAGTTTTCTCACCTGTAAAGAAGGGGTCACTTTGAAGAGTTGCTATGAACCTTGATGAGATAGTGCACAGAGAGTCCCTAATACATAGTATGTCCTCAATAAATGGCTTTTGTTGGTTCCCCCCTTGTGTCAAGTAGGAGAAAAAAAACCTAACCCTGGAGGAACAGAGGAGAAATATTTGCATTAGTGCACAGATGTTTTCGCTCCTATTTTCACATTCTGCACCACTTCAGTCTGACCCAAAAACACAGACGCCGGCCAGAAGGGAGCCCACCCAAGAATCATAAAGATAGATGCCAAATTGAATTAGTTAACCCCTTATTTAAATATAAGGACATTATATTTTATGAATCAGTTCCTTGAGTTCCCCTCAGACCACAGGTATATAAAGCCCTTAACGAAGTTTTTTTTAATGTTTAAAGTACAGCAATTATAAAGAAAAATATAATAAACATGCATCAACCCAACCAACTGCAGAACGTTAGCGCTTTGTCAAATTTGCTTCAGACATTTTAAATAAAAGAAATGAAACTTTGCAGATAAAACTGAAGTCTCCTTTGTTCCTGCTTGAGTCCCATTCTCTTCCCATCTCAGAAGTAACCTTTATAATGAATATATGCATGGCTCCTTCCAAAAAGCCAATGTTTTCTAGTTTTACCACATAAATTGCATACATAAGCAATATATGCATTATGTAGTTTTGCATTTTTGTACATAGACATTCTATGTATCTTTCTGAAACTTACTTTTTCATTTTCATTTTGTTTTTAAGATCTGGGCATGCCGTTCTGGGTACTTATAGATGTAGTTCACTCATATTAAATGCTGTAAAGTAATTAATTTTTAAAACCAAGATAATTCTGATTAAAGAAGGAAAAATTAAACCCAATACTTTTCATCAGGCTCCTCAGGACATGCAATAACCATTCCAGAATTACTTCTGTTCTCTGCCCTTTTGGAGGCATGTCTCATTTTACCTGTGAGTACCACAGGCGTATTACTAATTATAATTCATTAATTCATTCAACCTATATTTATTTCAAGACTTACATGGGAAAGGCACTATTTTAGGTAATGAGGATATAGAAGAAATTAAATCAGATGTTAAAGAGACCCTACCCTCAAGTAGCTTATGGTCTACTGGAAGAGATGGACAACATACAATCAAATAAATAAACAAAATAATCTCAGCTTGTGATAACTTCTCTCAGAAAATGAAGACAATGAGATTGTAAAGCTAAAAGGAGTGGTGGTGAGAGATCTACGTTAGATGGGGTGGTCACAAAAGGCTCTTCTGAGGAGTGGTTAAAGTTGAATGGAAATCTTAGGAACAGATGGGAAGGAGGCAACACATGATGAGACCAAGGATGAGCCTTCCATGCAAAGGCAACAAAAAGCACATAGACCGGCTCACCCACCCTGTTTATGATACAGAAAAGACAGCAATGCCATGGGAATGTAGTGAAACAAGGAGCGAGTGTTATGTAATGATGCCAAAGAGGAAGGGTGAAGTTTTGTGGGGAAATATAAGGCAGGTTTTAGTGATACTGCAGCCTAGGATCATTCTCATCAAGGCAGCTACAAGATCTGATTTGGAGGTTTAACTGATCCTTTTAGCCTCTGGGCAGGGAATGGATTAGGAGAGTATTAAGAATGGAAGCTGTGAGACCCATCAGAGCACTCACCTAGTAGACCCAACAAGAGATAATGATGGTGTGGACAAAGATGGTGGTAGTGGGGTTGGAAAAAAAATGAAGACATTTGAAATATCTTTTGGAGATACAATCAGAAAGACACACTTTGAATGGTGAAGAGGACGAAGAAGAGGGAGTAATCAAAGAGGACATACACTCACACACACACACACATACAAACACACACATAAACATTCTCTCTCTCTCTCCTGCTGCCTTCCTGAGGACTTAATTTATGCAGTTGTTCCCTCCCACACCACCAATTTCCTTTTTCACATTGAAAAAAAAAAAAACCCTAATGAATACACAGTCCCTTCTAGTGCTTCATGTGTCTGCTGTTTTCAAAGTAAAATGTCTCTAAAAATTACCTACTCTGCACTTTATTTGTCCACATCTTTACCTCCTGTTCACTCTCTGTGCTCTTCGGTCTGGATCTCATCTTCTCCACTCCATTAAAAATATCTTTGTCAAAAACAAAAAATATGTTTGTGTGAAACACATCCTTTTTTAATTTCCTTGATACAAGATTTCCCAGGGGTTCTGCTCACCTTTTTGGTTACTCTTTCTCAGTCTTTTTTTCAATGACTCTTTCTCCCTTATTCCTTTCTGAATGTTAGAGCCTCCAGGAGCTGTCTGGACCATTTTATCTTCATCAGTCTTCTCTAGCTAAGTAACCTCATCTAGTTCCATGGCTTTAAGTAATAATTAAATAATAATATTTATATCCCCGATATTAACTTTGCTCATGAGGTACAAATGCTTACTGACTACTCAAGATGTTCCCTTGGATATATATTGGCATCTAGTCATCTCTAATCCATTTAAAACAGAAGTCTTGATTTTCCCTTAACTAAGCTATTTTCCTTCCCAATGTTCTTAATTTCAATAAATGAAACTGACATGCAGCATCTTAGATCTAGTTTTGGAAGTATGAAGCCAGGGGAAAATGGGTGGTCTGTGTTATTAAAAGTCTGTGCAGATAGTTATAGGAATGGGAGGGGAGAAGGAAAACAATGGGGCAGGAATGGCAGAGGATTAGGAGGGCTCTCAGGAGGCACAAGCAAATGGCTTAACCTTCAAAATGTGACCCTCAGGGACATCTGGGTGGTGCAGTCGGTTGAGCATCCAACTCTTGGTTTTGGCTGAGGTCGTGATCTCAAGGTTGTGGGATCGAGCCCCTCATCAGGCTCCGCACTCAGTGTGGAATCTGCTTGAGATTCTCTTTCCCTCTCCCTCTGCCCCTCTCCATCCTGCGTGCTCTCTCTCTCTCTCAATAAATAAGTAAATCTTAAAAAAATAATGTGACCTTCAGGAAAGAGGGATAGCAGTGGTCTAAAAGTCATAATGGAGAGCAAGGAGAACATATCACCCACCTCTTAGTCCTGGGATGGATGAAATTAGAGAGAAAAAGGTCTCTAACTGAGAGAATTGCAGGGGAAGAATCCTCAAGGAAGCCAGAGTTTGGTTAAGGCAAGGAGGCAAAGAACACATTCAGAGGAAAGACTGCCACCACAGGGAACATTGCTGTCACCTACTTGAAATTCCAGACACACAGTGAAGCAGCATGGGGAGGGCCAGGTTTCTCTTACATCAGATATGAGCAGAGTTGAATAGGAATGAGAATCTCAGACTAATAGTAGACTGAGGCACTTGGACTTTGGTAGATTCAGGGATATGAGGTCAATGAGATTAATCCTGATTGACTCTTGGAAGAATAGGAAGAATATTTGAACTATAGTCTGAGTTCTTACCAGGACTACTTCACACCTTCTTTCTCCTCAAACCTCCATTCTCCTCTCACTTGCAGCTAATGATCTCATGTGCTTCACTGAGAAAATGGAACTAATCAGAAGAGAACTACCATCTCTTTCTATTTGTATCTCTGTTCCCATGCATCACCTTCTCCTCTTCCAAGCTTCTAATAAATCGTATAGATGGGCATTCAGAAATAGAAGAGGTATTTCTCA